>NW_013669550.1:42188-45290 GCF_000517525.1 Limulus polyphemus | reverse complement strand
TACTGGTCACTACAGTTCTCAACGGCTTTCTATTGAATACTGGTCACTACAGTTCTCAACGGCTTTCATTGAATACTGGTCACTACAGTTCTCAACGGCTTTCATCTAAACTACATAAATGTCTTCCAGAAACAGGTTAATGACCTCACTGGTCTCGAAGAATGACAGACAGGAAATCTGTTGTTGTTGTTTGTAATTAAGCACAAAGCTACACAATGGGATATCTATGGGATACCACGGGTATCGAATCCGGATTCTAGCGTTGTAAGTCCGCAGACATACCGATATGCCACTAACGTTAATGATACCGAATTGGCATATGCCACTTTAAGGGTATACATTTGATGTACATTATTTGAGGGCAAAGAGTATTTTAATAACAGTCAAGTTGTAATAAACTATATATCTCTGTGCGTGCGTCTACATTAACATAAAATATTAAAAAACCTGATTCTGCGTCTCTTCACTAATATTTTTCTTCATCTAGACACTCGACTCTTTTGTTATCAATAAACTGTTCCAAGTTACGAGGTTTACAGATATGTGAAAAGGACATACATATGTTTGGATCCAAATGTATGTTTGGACTGAAACATTTATAATATATATATTGTTAAAACAAAGGTTTATATGCACATCTACACATCTTTACTTGAATAAGATTGACGACATTTTCAGCTTAACAAGATATTTCAGAAAATCACTGATGTTCATTCCAAAAAGATTCAAATTCATCCCTAACATTATAAAAAAAATACATATGTATTTTAGCATGAGTCGCACTGAACTTGAGCAGTGTGGTCTTGAAGGCTGTTTAAATTACTTAAAAACATGCTGTTCCAATTGTTGCTTCTCTGCGTTACACCGATGTATTGCAAAATAAAACATCAATACCAAGGGAGCTTTTTCTATGTTTCTAATGGCATCATCGTATAGGATTTAGGGAGTAATTACCCCCCTGGCGTCAACTTAAGTAAAACTAAAATGTAAAGAAATGTATTGTTTTACTACTAAATGAGTTTCTTGTTAACGCTTATCAACGCCGCTTCGCTGCGGGTATGTATGTGCGCGTGCTTTTTAAAATCCAGTTCTTTTGCTTTCCGGTTTAATTAAACTTTCTAATTGTACTCTTTTTTTTTAACTTTACTGAATGAAGCCAATAAGTGAAATGCTTTGGTGCAAATTAAATTTTAACTCGAAAAAAATACACAACAAAAAATCGAGCATATCTTGTTAAACTGTATTGCAAAACTTAATATATTGCTTTGAAATCTTAAATCTCTAAATCGTTAACAGTAAGATACTGTAATATGCACTAGCAACAAGGAAGACAGTCATAAAGACAGATGAATAGAAAGACAAATGGACAAGTATTTAGGTAAATACACAGATAAACCGATAAGAAGAGATAGAGAAAAAACTCGGAGAAAGTAAAAAGATAAACACACGAAAATATATACATAAGTGCATAAACAGATAGACAGACAGGTAGATGTATAAACAAACGGAGAGAGAAACAAGAGCAGAATGGGTGTACATAAACAACATACACAGATCTCGCTGGCAGATGAAGGGATGTACAAACTGACTATTCGAAAAATGAATGGAAAACAAACCAATAGATAGACAGATAGGCAAATAGATATTTATATAAATATTTTATCTAACAACTATAAATACGTGTTAGTTGGCAAAAACAAAGTCAAACCAATGACCATACTACGTAACTGAACTAATAATAACTAAAATGAACTGATTAAGTATTCCCGAAACAGAAACACCTCTATAGTGGTTTGTTTGAAACCGTGTAGAAAGGTTTTGTGAAAATTGAATAAGTAGTAATGCTTTAGGCTCAAAGATGAACTTTTACCCTATGTATATATTTTTCAATAGGTTCTACAGAGGTCGAGTACGTTATATTAAACGAATTTTTAAGCCTCACCATATCGTTACAGTCCAAGTCGCCAATCATGCTCTACTTGATGACCGTGCATTTTGACAATATCATTGTAGCATAGTTTCCATTGCAAAAGGCTCCATCGTAAGCTTGTCATGTCTAAAGCACACCCCTCCTCCCTTCGTGCTTTCCATGAGGCATTTAATATACAAAGACGACGGTTTCCCAGCAGCCGTTTCAACAGTCCGATCGCACAGAAATCCATACGCGCTGCGTCCAGCGACGTGACCAGTAAGTCTTTGCATGAAATAGCATGGATGCCCGTTTGGTGCTTCAGCTGCTTCAAACATGCTACGATTGAACAAACATGTTGTGGAAGCAACTTGTGTGCATGTAAATTGTCTCCATTTTCATTATGTTGCATACTGTTGACCGGAATACATGAACGGATTTAACTACTGACCTTCGTGTTCGTGAACCCGCATTTGTTACAAGACGTCGCACTTTGCTTATCATGGCTGATGTACGAGTTGTTACAGGTCTCTCTCTGGGTGGTCCTGGCTTCCCAAGTGCATCCACATTCCTTTGTTTTCCAATGCCATTAAGTATAAGAGATATCCCTGTCTTGGAAATTCTAAATATCCAATCTGAACCGATCTTTATGATCTGAGTGTATAAATACCTTGCGTTGGAAAGAACTGTTACGTGCCCTTCCCAAAAGCGATCAATTTTCGGTGGCATCATGCTACATATGAAACGCTGAACAATGTCAAAATTTAGTCCCGATATATATCATTCTACCGCGATTGTGGCTGTCACGTAACTTACTGGTTTGATTAATCAAAATCGTTTTAATATAAAGTACTCAACCCTCTATATACTGGCATAATCAATGAGACAAAAATCATATTAATATTAATAAATACCACTTATAGCATGAATAAAATACATGTTTTGACAATACATCTTAAATAAAACAGACAAAACCTTTAGATTATACCTTTACACAAAACAAGTTACACGGGTGTTAAACCAGTTACTTACAAGTATCATGTCATATAACAAGTTACACGGATGTTAAACCAGTTACTTACAAGTATCATGTCATATAACAAGTTACACGGATGTTAAACCAGTTACTTACAAGTATCATGCCATATAACAAGTTACACGGATGTTAAATAAGTTACTTACAAGTATCATAC
>NW_013669550.1:39111-41370 GCF_000517525.1 Limulus polyphemus | reverse complement strand
AAGTATCCTGTCATATAACAAGTTACTTACATATATGATTTCATATAACAAGTTACTTACAAGTATCCTGTCATATAACAAGTTACTTACATGTATCCAGTCATATAACAAGTTACTTACTTGTATTCTGTCATACAGGTTCCATACAGAATTTATATCACTTCTTCACTTAATTTAACAAGGTGAAAAGAGAATTTATGATAGACATGTCTTGTTTGTAACGGACATAACCACAACATGATACGAATGTAAACATTACTAATCAGTGGAAAAGTGTACACTACAAACACTTACAATTATGATTACGCACATATTCAAAACAAACCCACAACACCAACACTGTGAGTGTTCATAAAAAAATAAATCTTCACTAGACCAAGTTTTTCAAAACAATTATCCAAGAGTCTAAGAGAGAATAAAAGACGTTTAGTTAAAATTAGACTTTTTTAATATACTTTTAATATAAAAAAGGAGAGAATTAGAACAATTTTACCTGAAATGAAGTTATTTTCTTTTCATGAAAATCGGGTATCATAATACAACTGAAGGCTTCAAAACATGAAATCACTAAACAAAAATATCACACTTCAGATGATGATATGGTGTAGACCTATTTCAAGAAATAAGTTGGATCGTTAGAACTTTGTAAATCTTATTATAATATATTAACAGTTCATTGTTTTACTGTGGGTTGACTGGCATACACGCCTATAAAAAAAAAGACCTTCATCAGCATATGAACAAGTGGAGCTGTAGTTTACAACTTCGTTCAAACGGTGTCATTCCAGCCGTTTTCCAATAACTAAGGAGGAAAACACTCACGTGATAAACACTATCAAACAAATCAAGTCATCCAGATCCTTCATAACACCTATCATTACCTATAAAAGCCTGGTTGACGAAACGTGGGACTTAAACAGTGCTGTGAATTTCTAGAATAAATATTATTGTATGATTGCAGTCGTTTAAAATGTAAAGAATATATATAACATGAGAGGATTTTAGATTTTAACTTTTTTCCAAATACGTTTACATGGAATTTGAGAAGAATGCTAGCTAACCAAACTTAATCAGGCATACGTGAGCAATAGAAAATAGAAAAATGAAAGTTTTATGGACAAATAGAAAGAAAAACGTTATATGGGCAAATAGAAAAACAAGTAATGTTGAAACGTGCTTAACATTAACATTGTTGTTATCCAAATTATATTTACTTATCTTTCATCTTGTCTCCTTTAAGATAATATGGACTGACTTACTACGAAACAACTTTGAAGGCAAATGTGTGGTAGGTGATAATGAGAATATTTCCTAACCCTCGCGGTGCAACCGTTATTCCTGTCCTCAAATATTTACACTTCTTCCTAACCACACTTTGCAATAATAAATTTATGCTTTAATTCAATAGTTCATCTTTATCTAATTTTTTAAAAATATCAATCCAGATATTCACTTTACTTTCGTTAATGACGTTAAAGTTTTATATACCCTATTTTCATTACTCTCTCTCTCTTCGAATCACTAACTTGAATGAATTTAATTTTCTCTATCACAAACCAAGAACAAGTTCATACGTTATCCAAAAGATGGTAGCACTAACATTATATTTTATTAGATTTATGCTTACCCTATGGTGATAGGTTCGTATTCTGAACCACTTTACACTTCACAGCAAATGTTATGCATAAATTCCAACCAAAAATCCAAACATTATTCCACATATTAAATAACAGTTGGTTGTATTGTACTAAAAACAAATTTTCCTTTTGTGTGAAATATTTTTTCACGTTTAAAACCACCTTCTATATCAAGTCAAAACTTTTTTAAATGATTTCTATTTATTACACAGAAAACTACATTTTCAATTCAAGGTTATATTTAATAGGTAAGCTTCTCAGGCAATATTGCAAGTTTTCTAGATGTAAAAACAATATGCATTTTATTATGAAGTTTCAACAAGTAAACACGATACTTAAACTGTTGTAGGATTTCTAGATGTAAACATGATATGCATTCTGTTATGAAGTTTCAACAAGTAAACACGATACTTAAACTGTTGTAAGATTTCTACATGTAAACATGATATGCATTTTATTATGAAGTTTCAACAAGTAAACACGATACTTAAACTGTTGTAGGATTTCAAGATGTAAACATGATATGCATTTTATTATGAAGTTTCAACAAGTAAACACGATACTTAAACTGTTGTAGGATTTCAAGATGTAAACATGATATGCATTTTATTATGAAGTTTCA
>NW_013669550.1:24575-38283 GCF_000517525.1 Limulus polyphemus | reverse complement strand
TTAAAATTAATTGTCAGCACAACAATTATTTTCTTTTTTGCACTTAATACACCTGGCACGAACACTCCGATTGAAAGCATTAGCATTTTCTTTTACCACGTCATGATTACATCTATCAATGTGATGAATTTCTTTTGATGCCAACTAAATATCAGGCAACCATCGAACCGAAACCCAAACCTATTTCATCACATGCATTAACCTATATAATCTTTTTAATGAATCTTGTAGGGGTTCGACACCATAAATAGATATCAATTTTGAACGTACCCAGCAAGGCGTCGAGAAAGAGGAAATCGACATGAACGCTGAAAGTGAAATAGAACACTGGAGTAACTCTAAGTGGATTTCAACATTAATGGGCAGACAATGAGCTGAAATAAAACTATTCTTTTCTAAGATGCTGCACTTACAGTACAGCTATGGATTAAACCACATACGTCGGCCGATTTCCATTGTTTGTTTATTAGCTCTCCTTGGTAGAGAAGCTTCTCAATAGCATCTGACTATATAGCTGAAATTACACCGATGATAGTGTTTCTAAGATATTACGTCTATCGATAGATAGATAAGGAAACAGCCTTAATTCCTTTAAAAATGATTTACTGTTTACAGTTTAAAAATTGATTTCAAGTACATGAAGCGGTACCAGTTTTGTAGCCTTAAAATCACCCGTCACCTGCCTGAAAACGATTTAAACTTAAGAAATAATAGTAAGGAGATCTATAACTTCATTTGGAATGGAAATAGTAAATAACTTTTTCTTTACAATAACCGAAATAGAAAGACTGTTCCTTTAAGTGATTCGTTTCTAAAATTATAAAACACGTTTAATAATTAAAACTGTATACCAGCCACACATCTTTGGCATCTTTGAGAACTTTCATTCCTGTCCTCAATACTTCTGTCACACTAAGCCTTTTTGATATATGTTCATAATCTGTTGGTAACAGAATTCTTCTGTTGATGTCCCTTATTTTGTATAAAAAATTGGTTAATTGTATATTGCACAGTTTATGGAAATGGCATGTTTTTCATACCACACATTTGTACATACACATCGTACACATGTTAGTATACTTAGCGTCTGTGTAAGATTTTTTAAGAGTTACCGGTGTCTTTAATGATATCAGGCTAACCAGAGATACCATTTAAATATAAACTTTCTCTCTGTCTAAATATCTACCTGCCAAACCATCTATCTGTTCATCCATTTGTTGGATTGTAAGTATTATACACTTCAGCATAACAAGAATATATAAGGTATTTATTTTTGTTGGTTCTTAAAAGTTACAGATGCTCATGTTCTAATATTTCACACTAAATTTCTACTCTGTCAGTTTTTACACTTTTATTTTTACCTTTGTCATCTCTTACTTTCACAATACTTTTTGTATCGAATTTTCGTGCAAATCTAATCGAGAGCTATCTGTACTAGTGGTTCCAAGTTTTGAAGTGATAAAGGGAAGACAGCCAGTCAACTCCATCCACCAACAACTCTCAGGCTATTATTTACCAACGAAACAGGGATTGATCTTCACATGGAACATTCCCACTGATAAAAAAACGAACATGTGCGCCGACGAGTTGCGATCCCGTGACTCGCAGATTGCGATTCGAGCACCCTAACCACAAGGCCATGTCAGGCTCTAGAACCTGCGAGTCGAGCACCCTAACCACCAGACCATGCCAGGCACTAGAACCTGCGAGTTCTGCACCCTAACCACAAGGCCATGTCAGGCACTAGAACCTGCGAGTCGAGCACCCTAACCACAAGGCCATGTCAGGCACTAGAACCTGCGAGTCGAGCACCCTAACCACCAGACCATGTCAGGCTCTAGAACCTGCGAGTCGAGCACCCTAACCACAAGGCCATGTCAGGCTCTAGAACCTGCGAGTCGAGCACCCTAACCACAAGGCCATGTCAGACTCCTTTCATAAGAACTTGTATACCTGGTAGTGAATAAATACTAAAACTATTTCCGCCTTTAACATGTCTAGATATTATACATAGAAACACCCACCGTTACTCCTATGGAAAACCTATTTATACTGCGTAAAGCTCCACAAAATTACTTCTGATGTTGTCGAACTTTTCAGCACAGGTGTGGTGTGTAGTAATCTTACCTGCATGAATTAGTAATTCATCTATATCGATGTATGTGACGATACAAGGCACGAAGAACGTTCATACCTCAGACAGCTACCACTAAAAAGGCGTGCTCCACAGGTTGAAAAGAAAAATTATTTTCTTCGTCTGGCGGCAGAAGGTTACTAGAACCAACTTTCTTTTCTTTGCTCACGAAGGTTTTTAAAATACTAGACATAAAAATTGTTAGATAGGTGAGGTACTGATACAAGGGTTGTGTGAGACTGTGTAGTTGTTGCTAATAGTGGAAGAGAGTCAATGGACTGTAAATACACAGTAAGAATATATTCAGAAGGACTGTCAGTAAGACGATCAAATCTCTAACTATTCAGAAACTCTGCTCAGCCACTACAAGGATCAAAAGGACAGTGTAGTACCTGCGAGTATTCTGAAGAGCTGAACAGTCGCTTTAAGTATTCTTAAGGATTATATAGAGTCACTGCAAGTAATTTTACGGATGTACAGTCACTGTATGTGTCCTAGAGGATTATTTGGAGTCACTTCAAGCATTGTGAATGACTTTGAAGTCATTATAGTTGTCATGAAGGATCATATAGTCACCGCAAGTAATGTGAGAGGTTGTCCGTTCACTGTTCAATGCAAGTATTCTGAATGACTATAAACATTGAAGGTAATATGAAAGAGTTATGAATGACTGTAAGTATTCTGAAGGGTTGTACGGTCATTGTAAATGATATGGAGAATTATACAGAATCACTGAAAGAATTTTGAAAGCCATAAGGTCACTGTATTCTAAAGGCTATACTATTACTGAGAGTAACACTGAAGGACTGTAAAGTCATTTCAAATATTTTGAAAGATTGTACAGTCGCTGTAAGTGAATTGAAGGATTATAGGGTCACTGCAAGTATTCAGAAGGGCTGTAAAGTCACTTCAAGTGTCCTAACTAATTATATATATTAACTGCAAGTATTCTGAAGATTATACAGTCATTGTAAATCATATTGATGGGCTTCTTGTAGTGATTCTATAATTTTTTCAAAACACTTACAGTTAGTGACTCTAAGATATTTCAAACTACTTGCAGTGACTATACAGATCTTTACTGTATAGTCCTTCAGAAATTTACAGTCATTGACATTTTTCTAAAGGACTGTACGGGATTATAATCAATGCTAGTATTCTGAATGGCTGTACAGTCACTGTAAGTATCTCGATAATTATAAAACCACTACAAGTATTCAGAATGACTGCACTTTAAACCTGCTAAAGGATCATGGAGTCATTGCAAGTATTCTAAAGGGTTATACAGTCATAATAATGCCCTAAAAGAGTCACTTCAAACATCTACAAGGGCTGCATAGTCACCGCAAATAATCTAAAGAATTCTGTAGAGTCAGTGCAAGTATTCTAAAGGGTTGTACAGTCACAACAAATGTCTTGAACGATTATAGAGTCACTGAAAGTATTTTGAAAGGCTGTACAGCCACAGTAGGTTTCCTTAACAACTATAGAGTCACTTCAAGTATTCTGAAGGGCTGTACAGTCACTGTAAGTGTCTTAAGGATTACAAATCCCTGCAACTATTCTGAATGATTGTACTGTCACTGTAAGTTTCCTGATAGATTATAGAGTTGCTATAGTATTCAGTCAAAATAAGGATTGAACCTACACTACCTGCTGCCCAAATTTTCAGTGTATATCAAATATTTAAAACATGTTTATTACGAATATCAAAAAAAAAAATTGACACTGCCAACGTGGTCAAAATGGTTGCCAGAATCAGATTTGTTTATCGTATTTATTGGGTTTTGCTTTTAATTGAAAATCGCTAATTAAACGTGGCCATTAAAAGCTGGTTTCATGGGAAAAACCATCAAATGAACTCATTAAATCGTTTACTCTTTACGAAGAAATGGTGCAAATGTACATGATGATATTTGTGTAATCCATTTTGAAATTTCACAGTTGATAATGCTAAAAATCCTATTCATACTTCATATATAGTAAAGACATACATCATTTGTGTACTTATGTTTTAATTCATTTCAGGAAGAAACAATGTAAGGAAGTATTTCTGAAAGTAAGAGTTTCTTTCAGCGCCCTTTCAAGAAAGGAAATAAGCTTTCAACAAACTTTTGAAGGTGTATCATATGCCAAAAAGATTCTAAAGATCTCATAAGCAATGTCATAGAAAAAGTTATGAAACTATTTTGAAACCTATTGATATAAGGGATTCAACAGCAGGGAGGTTTAGAGTAGAAATAACGTCAAAGACCGAATTTATGAAACACAATCCAATACGACCCACGATCTGTTGGACTTCATGGAGAGACACACAGAGAACATGGCAAGGAAAAATCAGCATGGAACAGAAATGTCGTCATATTTTAAGCAGAAAAGTTATATCTCAGTGTGTTATGTGGTAAAGATAACTGATATTTGTACAGACTTTTGAGGTTCAGGATACGATATATTAGAAGGCTAAATAATTATACAACATATAATTGCTGATTAGAACTGAGGTGATAGAGCGAAACCGATTTGACGTAGTTCGAATGGAAGTCAGGTATCCCAAGTGTTGTTACAACCATCTACGACATCAGAAACTTTCCAGTAAAGAAAGGAAGACCAAAGACCTATATATACACGTGTATTAGAAGAACTGGCCGAAGCAAGAGTTTACATTAGAGTAAATACACATTGGCTTATCTTCTGTTCCCACCGAGGGGAATCGAACCCCGGATTTTAGTGTTCTACGTCCGTACACTTACCGCTGTCCTACCGAGGACAAAGAAAGAGAAAAAACAGATTGAAAAACTGTTTCATCTATCAAGTTTACGAAGTTCTTTAAAGATAAACTGATAGAGAAAGATGTTGATGAATATATTGTATCTAAGCACAGGAAGACAAGGCCGAAAAAGATGTTAGAGAAATATTTTGGTATCTAATTTAGTATGTAGTGCAAATCTTACTGCTGTAAAGCTGGAAATATATAAATAAATATATTGAATAGAACTATGTTTATGTTGATGAAGATCAGATAATAAGTCAGAGTATCAATCATGTGACACTAAAAGAATATATTCGGTGTTCAATAATATTCTGCATGAAACAAAGGGAAGCAAGCAGATAATGAACAACATTGAAACTGATTCTTTGAATGTTTCACATTAGCAAGGACAATGCACAGCTCCACATAGCCTGTATAACTTAATATAATTTACAATATAAAGCAAAGTGTGTGTCCGGGAAAAAATATACGGTCGTATATTTATCATTTCATATCTGTTCCTTATACGTTTCCACATTTTTTGATCAGTTAGCACAACTTGACACAGTGATACAGGATGATATGAGGAAGGTCATGAAGGGGTGGGGTTGCACCTCCCATCTAATTTCGGAAAACTACCAAATCAGCACAACTTGACACAGTGTTACTGGATGACACGAGGACCCCTCCCCATCCAATTTCCTATTGATAGAATTCTTGAAAACAGTATGTCTTTCTTTGCAGTATTGGTATCTTTATGCATTTTTATTGCACTTTTAATGTGTATTATGTTATGAAACAAACTTCTATCCTTTGTTACAAACGAGTTTTTATTTCACCCGTTCAAAGGACGGGTACTCCAGCTAGTATTCACTATGTGAGAAAACTGACTTTGATCATATATCTGAAAATGGAAGAGCGATACATCCTTATACCAACCAACACACACAGTATTGGGAGATCTAAGTTGATAGTTTGTGTGACGGCCAATAAAGCTTTCTTGTCGTTTGAAATTTACTTTTTTTCTTTTCTTTTTTTTTTTACGGACATCTTTAATTTTCGCTAGTGTGACCATGTTTGCAGGATCAATTCTTTGGCACCATCACTGACTAACACAATTTTATAATTAAATTAATCTTATTGACTGGTTTGCTTATGAAATTTTTTAAATTTATTTCACAAAATTTGAGTAAGAAACAGGAAGATGGTGGATAATATGTGAACTCACATCGATGGAAACACAGTGTTACAAAACTCGAGAAAACAGCCTAATTATAGTGAATTATTTCTGCCCAGCATAACACCAAAAAAAAAAAAGCTACAAATGAAACTTCCTGGTTTATTAAGTACAAAGAAGAAACTTAACACATTTATTCAAAACCGAAACAATTTACTTTCAAGAGAGATCGAAACAGAGCGATATCGGTGCAAAAATAAGTTATTGTGAATACTTATTCTACTTTAATATAATACATCATAAACAGATAGACTTAAACCGGAACTTCAATTAAACTGAAGCAGTCGTTGTCACGAAAACGTTAACAATCGTAACCGAATGTTTTTATCCAACAAAAACACCAATTAAAGAATCTGGCCGCACCACCCTTCCTCCACTCTATAATGCCCTCTTCATGGCCCCACGGGCTCACGTAGTGCCCGCCCATCCATCAGCAAGTGATGGTTACAATAAGACAATGCATCTTTTTTATGTATACAAAACGAAGGAAGCGCGTGCATGGAGTTCGAACGTGGGGAAAACCGATTATTTAACAGCAGAACACACTGACTTAATCTGCAATGTTAACAAATGAAGCAGCACCCACGAGTCCAAAGAGCCCCTATTTAATATCCTATCAGATAACACGGGTCAAGAGTCAAACATGTAGACAATGATATATAATTATTGAACATCGCACAGACGTGTACAAATGGAACCTATTCTGAAAAAAAAGAAGTATCATTTCGTCGACTCGCCTGTGCATTATAAAAACAGTTTATAAAAGGCGAAACTTTATATCGTTTTCCATAAAGAGTGCTTCAGCAGTGAGCTCACCCCATGATCAGATAACAATAATATCTACCAAGTTGAGATGAGTCACAAAGCACTCTTTCAGTTTATACTTCTAAACCAACACAACTTAAGAAGATATATATATAACAAAGCCTGAAGATGTGATGCGCATGCGTGACATGGTTTCGTTTTTCTTTTCATTTCACTTTTGTATGTAACCTTCTTGACTAACTAGACTACAGCAAACCAAATCAGCATATTACACAACTTAAGTCTTCAAGCAAGAGTTCAAATTGAATTATTTTTCTCAAATCTTCGGAAGCACGGTCTCATGTTACTAATTCTTTTACTAAAGGTTTCGTGGATGTGTTCAGACAACGATATGATTATTTTTCGATCTTCAATAAAAAAAAATGAATAATAATAAATTGTTCTCCTTAAAATTTCACATAAATGCACAAATTCCACAAGTCTATTCTATAAATATCAACATAAACTTTAGAAAGTCAATATCATTCTGGGTATTCAGCTGCTGGAAATGGTAAAATAATAAAACTGAAAATATGTTTAGCGATTGATGATAATAGTAAAACGGAAGTATTGAAAATATGTTTAGCAGCTCGAAACAAAATTAAACGATCAGCATTGAAAGTATGTTTAGCAGCTGGTAACAAAGTTAAACGGCCAGAACTGAAAGTATGTTTAGCAGCTGATAACAAAGTTAAACGGCCAGAACTGAAAGTATGTTTAGTAGCTGGTAACAAAGTTAAACCATCAGCATTGAAAGTATGTTTAGTAGCTGATAACAAAGTTAAACGGCCAGAACTGTAAGTATGTTTAGTAGCTGGTAACGAAGATTAACGATCAGCATTGAAAGTACGTTTAGCAGCTGGTAACGAAGATTAACGATCAGCATTGAAAGTACGTTTAGTAGCTGGTAACAAAGTTAAACGACCAGAACTGAAAGTATGTTTAGTAGCTGGTAACAAAGTTAAACGACCAGAACTGAAAGTATGTTTAGCAGCTGGTAACAAAGTTAAACGAATAGTACTATGTACGTTAGGAGCAGGTAAGAAGTTCAAAGGTCAGTATGTAGTAGTCTTTTTTTTTATAACTTTCATCTGTTTTTATATTCGGATTCGTATTACAGCAAATGCCTCAATAAAAGGACTTTGGCGTTGCTTGTAATGATAACCGGAATTATTATCAGGAGTAAACGACTATTGTTTCTGTTTTTAAGTACTGATCTATTTCATTTCATTTATAATTAGTTTCACTAAATATTATCATTTTTATGAGGTTTCTAACAAATATGTATATATTTTTTAAAGTATTTATTAAAACTAGCTGTTTGAAGTTAAGCACAAAGCTACACAATGGGCTATCTTAAAACTAGCTGAGGGTACCCATTAAGGGAGCAAAAATTGTATAAAGAGCAATGTTAGATAATGTTCCCATTCATTCTTTCTTTTGTTATTAAATTCTTAATGACCTCATTAGATGATAATTGCATAACCTGTTTTGTGGAAGGTAAAATTAACTAATTAACTACTTGGATCTTTAAATTCAAAACCAAAAGTCCTTAAAAAAAGTAAATATATATATACTCTAGTTTAGGGACTTTTTAATTCCTCATATCGGGCAAATCTCCTAGAATGAAATAGTCCTAGTACACCTCGGACAATTTCCAGTTACCAAAAGAGCGAGCCACCCATCTCTAGGTGATGCAAGATAAATGTCTTTAAAAGTGGAAATGTGTCCTATTTCTTGAGCTTCTTTAGCTCCCTTCTCTTTATGATTTTACATACTTCTAGTTTGTTTCCTTTTAAATAAGTTCGTTTTTAGCTCCGATCTATTTACAATTTACCTGCCTTTGATGAAAACGTATTTTTATTTAGCTGTATATAAGCGCGTTCAACTACTAGCAACAGTAAAAAAAAAAAAACAGAAAAGAAAATACATTCAACAAAGCAGTTTAGCAGTTGATGAAAGTGATAAGACAAAAATACTGAAAATACAGCTGGTATAAAATTTAGACCGCAGTATTAAAAGTACTATCAGCAACAAATAAAACAGACAATATTAAAAATACCTTGAGCAGCAGGTAAAACACCTGAACATGGTATCTAGTAATAGTACTAACTTTACCTTTTTGTAGTATTAAAGTACTGTTGCTCAGCGTCAGAGTTCATCAGAGATTCGGCTTGGTGGTAAGTCGATCATGGTTAAGAAGTCCTTGTCGTTGTGACTATCACACTTGAAGCGCAGTTCAGTGAGCCAAAATGGGGCATTTTTCACATGTACAGCGATATCAGCGTTAGGCCTATAGCTATTAGCCTAATTACTTAATTTACGTGCGCCACGTTGCGGGTAACATTTATTATGGTGTTAATCACTTACTTCACTTTTATTAGTTTTTTTTTATTTCAAACTACTTGAAATTTAAGATATGATTATACATAACTTTATTTATATATTTCATGAAATAGAAACAACCAATGTGTTAAAATTTTACCACTCCCCATCCAGCATAACTTAATATTAACCAATTAAAACGCTGGTATAATACTCATTTCGGCATTTAAAGCATAACTCATTTATGGGTCTGCAAATCATAGAATTTAGAATTTATTAGGAGTACGATACTTAGGAGTAATATGTATAATAATATTTGTATGAAGTAATATAACGTATATAACAATATGTATGTGTGTGTATAAATAATATGTATATAACAATGTGACTGATAATAACTTAAATTCTAACATTCTTTAATGGTTCAATACATATTCCGAGTAAGAAAAATAAATAAATGAATAATCAGTATCAAATATATATAAAGTAACAGTAAAAAATGTACATCCAGCAGTTAGTAATAATTATGAATAGACATTACTGTAAGTATGTGTAGCAATAGGCAACAATGATAAAACAACAGTACTGAATGTTTAGCAGCTGCTAACAATAGTTAAAACATTTATGTTTGTCATAAGACATTAGCATTAGGCCTATTACCGTTTTAAAACACTACATTTTTTTTATCTAGTTCCTTAGGGATGTTCAAGAATTAGAAGAGTGTATAACAACAGTATTCCAACCACAGTACATTTGTTGTATCCATTGCCGACAACGCGTTTTGCTCAATCCAGAGCTCTTCAGGCTGGATGGGATACAATAAACACAGCAGAGGTCGGAACACTCTTTATATAAACCATTTGATACAACAACAATTGATATGGTATGTACGATTTTTACAAACAAGCGAAAAATGACTATAATTAGACCTGTCATAAGTAATCATTCTTCACCGGCTTGTAAAAAGCGTACACAATATACCAATAGTTAAAACATGTATATAATAGTAATAAACCAATTGGCCTGAAATGTGTGGTAAAAAACTCATGAAACCACAGATGTTTGTTTTTTCTTCACAGATTCAAACTTTCGTCATTTAAACCGCAAAGTAATAAACGTAACTAGCAAAAACTCATATTTTGGAGCTACTTTGTGCGGTAACTTTGTTACCTGCATTCAACAAAAATGTTTTAGAGATCATGACAACATGACCATATACAAAGATATGTTACAAAATCATTCCCTGATAAAGTAAAAATTGTACTTTGGAAATAATATGTTATTACCTGTGGTCAGCTCAAGTTGGTCGATGAAATGGAATATCACCAGATGAGATCTTTATTTCACCAAGAGGGTGGAAGGTCAAGTGAGTCTTAACATCAACCTAGCCGAAGCTCATATAGCTCGATACACCAGTACTCAGGTTCCCCTGTAAACAAAGTTGAATGTAAATTCTAATAGTATCAAAACGAAGAAGGCCAGAAAGCACAATAGACAGAGCAAGCTGGAGAGCATAAATAACTATTTCTGATAGCAACACATATAAGTATGCTCCCCAGTGGCACAGCGGTATGTTTGCGGACTTACAACGCTAGAAATCGGGTTTCGATACCAGTGGTGGGCAGAGCATTGATAGCCCAATGTGTAGCTTTGTGCTTAATTATAAACAAACAAATTCGTATAAATATTATGTTTGTGAAAAACAAAACATTTTTAAGTAGACATTTTTTCTTTAAAAAAAACATTATATTGAAAAATTATATAACAGAAAAAATGTTTTAAGACGACTTTTATGCATAGAACTTAATTAAAGTTCTCAATGTATTTAATTCAACCTTTTTTTTGTCTTTTCTTAAAAATTAACTTAAATCTTATCTTTGCTTATGTAAAAAAGAAATCAGTTGTTTAATTTTTCGCTATTTCTGAGAAAATAAATATTTTTACGTTTTTACATTGAAAAAGAAAGATAGAATGTTCTACGTGATTCTTTCAAAAAAATATTTTGTTAACAACAGAGTCACGTGGAAAAGGTGCCAAATGGTCATTAGGATAAAGACAAAATACAGACACAGCCGGAACTTTTTCTTCAGCCGCTCACGCTTCTAAAGCATAGTGTTTACGAACTAATACAAAAATTCATGAAATTTAATAATAACCTGGCACATTATGAGCTCTAAGTTGTTGAAATTCGATCTGAAGCGCCACCTAGCAGCAATAAAGTGCAGTAGATAGAATCACACTCAGTTTTCACCATTATAAGCCAACACATAACCAGCAGGGTGAAATGTAGAGAAACAAGAAGTCACGTAAAGATAACGAATATACCAAGACCGAGTATCTTTCTGCACTACATATTTCAAACAGCTCCAAATAAATTTCTAGAAACACGTATCTCAGTAAATGCTTCAAATCAACATGAAACTTTCAAGCGACCATCCGAGGAGCTCTTACGTCAGTATCATTCTATGCTAGAAATCAATAAAACACTTTAAAAAGACCAATTGGAGAATCTCATACTTTTCTCTGCCCTTACTTCAAGTAACGTTTGCTTTAAAACACCAATCGGATGGCTGCCACGTTACTGCTTAAAAACCTTGAAGCTAAAACAACAGTCTGATGTCTCAGTCTTTTCTTCAAATCAGCATGAAACTTTCAAATGCCAATAGGATAAAACTTACATCTCTCTTAGTATCTACTTCAAACCAATATGAAACTATAACATTCAAAATAGCGTCTTATTTTATGCTGTTCACTAGTGATAGGGAACATATATTACATCATCACGACTTCTCTGCTGTTGTTGTTTAATGTTACAACACTCAATATAAACAACGAAACAAAACAATTGGGAACAATCACCCATTTTCTTTGTAAAACACATAGGGAACCCCACCACTAATTTGTGAGATTCATTGCAATAATGGTGATATTTCTATTTAGATTCTTTGTGTTTTTGTGTGTGTGTGTGCTCCATATATTATTAGGGACGCTGTAACCAAGAAAATCATGGACTCACAAGTAATTTGAGGCATAAATAGTTACGAAACTTATTTTAATAAGATAATGGATATGGACTTCATCGGTAATTCTAGTGCTAAAAACATAGTTGAGAATGGTGTCTCATCTGTCTCAGTCCCTGCTTTAAATCAACATGACTCTTAAAATACCAGTCTTATGACCATCACTTTTGTCCCACCGACTAATTAAAATGAATATTTAAAAATACTGATATGGTGGATGTCCCATCTGCCTAATTCTCTTTTTAAATTAATACGCAAGCTTATAAAACATCAGTCGTTGGCTATAACTTGTCTCAATCATTGCTTTAGATTTACAAGTAACTTTTTAAAAACACCAATCGCATGTCTCTTGTATTTCTCACTTAGTGCCGGTTTAATATTAACGTGAAACTTCAAAAAATACAAACTGGAAGGCTCTTACATGAGTCACAGTCCTTGCTTCAAGTCAGAATAAAGTTGTTAAAATACATGTTGAAGAGTTATCGCTTTTGCATAAATCCTTGCTTCAAACAAACATGAAAGTTTCAAACACAAATCAGATTACTCTTACGTGTGTCTAATTCAGTTCGACATAAAAAATTGAAAAACACCTATCAGATAACGATTACTTCTGTTTCACTCCTGACGTAAACAATTATAAAGGGCCCGGCATGGCCAGGTGGTTAGGACTGCTCGACTCGCAATCTGCGGATCGAGGGTTCGCATCCCCGTCCCACCAAACATGCTCGCCCTTTCAGCCGTGGGGGCGTTATAATGTGACGGTCAATCCCACTATTCGTTGGTAAAAGAGTAGCCCAAGAGTTGGCGGTGGGTGGTGATGACTAGCTGCCTTCCCTCTAGTCTTACACCGCTAAATTAGGGAAGGCTAGCGCAGATAGCCCTCGTGTAGCTTTGCGCGAAATTCAAAACAAACAAACAAACAATTATAGAGTATTAAAAACAATAATGAAAATTGATTCGGCTGCCTCAGTCCTTGTTTCAAATGAACATGAAACTTTAAGACCACAAATGGGTGGTATGTTTTCTCTGTATTTACTTTAAAACAACATAATCTTTTAAAACTCCAATAAGATGAGTGTATTTCCTTTCTCACTCGCATTTGTCTCTCTTTACTTCAAATCAGCATGAAACTTGAAAAATTACCGATTTGGTTTTGTACTGTTCGCTACCAGGAGGATCCACATATCGCATCATATTCAGTAATTTTTACGTCTTTACCTGTCACAACATTCAGCGTAAAGAAAAAAATTAAGTATTATCACTATTTTTCTACGTTAAGTACATCCTAGCAGAGCCACTACCCAGGAGGCATTTCGTTCAGTGATAAGTGAAAGATAAAAGATAGATCTGAAACGCTATTTTTACAAGCTTCTTATCTTACATCCGTAACGAACAAAAATAACGGGACTTTGAAAAAAAAAAATCTGCTGTTAACTTGA
>NW_013669550.1:10538-24158 GCF_000517525.1 Limulus polyphemus | reverse complement strand
CCGGGTTTCGATACCCGTGATGGGCAGAGCACAGATAGACCATTGTGTAGCTTTGTGCTTAATAACAAACAAACCTGTTGGTTAGTGATGCTTCGCTTGTCTCGGAGTTTAATCCATAACTATTCCAAGGACTACAAAGATGTGGTTTTTTCCACTGAGTAGGAATATTCAAATTCGTTGACAACTTATAGTGAGTGGTTGGAAACTCTGTTTTATATTGAAATAAGTACGACGATATTCCATTATTTTGTTCTGTGTTTATAATAGAAAATGATCGCCCTCTAGTGGTCGAAACATTGTATAGAATTGTGTGTCCTTTTCACTTCACCATATAGTATCCTAACTTAATTTAGGTGTGTGAAAAATGTTATGGCATTGCATCTAATTTATTCAGGAGACCAACTGTTTAATATTCATATATATATACACACACACGTATATTTAATGATACAGAGTTCTTTCTTACCAAAGGTAAAATTGAAAATATCATCTATGATGTAGAGGCCTAATGCATTCTTTAATTGGCTGTACACTTTGCTGCGAGCTGCAGTTTCTCCTATTCAAGGGTCATCAGCACAGCTTAGGTCAGCAAGCCAAAGAAATACAGTTAAGCTTCTAATAATGGTATGCGTATATAAGATTTATGTGGTTTATGAGTCCTTTTTAATTCACCATATAGTAACCTAAATTAATTTAGGTATTGCGCCTAATTTATTATTCGATATTATACAGCGAACCAACTGTTTAATGATTATATATATATATGTTACACATATTTTTCCCCCAATCAAAGAACCCATTAGGCCTCTACGTAACGGATGATATTTTAAATTTTACTTTTTGTGAAAAAGAAATCTGTCAATTAAATATATACCTTCTGTCAACTGTCAATGAGTTTTAATATTCCAGACGATACGACACGTATAGCAGCAAAAGGCTGTGTTTTCGAACAACTAAAGTATTGAAATAGACAATACTTTACCTCGCAAAGGAAGCCGCGTTCTTGTACAAAACTATTGCAAATAAAACTTTACGTCGTGTTATTTGATTCCAGACCAAGAGAGCCACACCAGTCTATTCTGATTCATCAAATACGTTACAAATAATATGTATGGTGTTTTAGTTGGCTTTTACTCACCACAGTGAACCAACATTTATATAGGATTTGAAGAATGAATAGCAGCAATGATACTAACATATTTGTCTAAGTTACTCAGTCTGTTTAAGATACCAAAGATAAAGAAGCCCAATCGATCATTAATTTATACCGGTTTCGGGGAATTCAACCCTCATCAATAACCTTTGTTTTTAGTATCTTAAACAGCAAAAGAATAAATTAATGTCATTATAGCTATTTGTTTTTCAAATCCTATATAACTATAGGTTTACTGAGATGAGTAAAAAGATAATTAAAAAGACCATACATGTAATGTACAACTCACCACTATAACAAGCCCAGACTTGTTTTCTTCATTTTACCATTGTCCAGGGTTACTGATGGCTGGTGTGACTTCCCGAAACCGTTCTAACTCAGAGACAAACGGTATTTTGTAACGAAAAATATATTATGTCGCACAGATAAACCTTGTTCTGTTTTGTTTGTTTTTTTGCTTCAAGGAAATAGTTACAAATAAGCACTCACCGCTCATTTTTTATAAAACAAAACTATTATAAAAATTGAGCATTTTAGAGCGAAAAGTTTAACTCAGAAAATAGAACACACAGCGAACATTCTTATATGAGAAAAGGACAACTTTAAACTAAATAACATAACATTTAATGACAATCTAAAAAGGAAGACAGGGCAGCTTAAAGTCTTTACCGTAGGAAGCTGAAACAACTGGATGTGTTTACAAATTAGCCAATGTATAAACAAATTGAATTACCCACTTTTCTTTGGCCATCTTCTAATATCTTGCAAGATAAATAGTTCAAACTGCTAACATGAGTGCTTGTAGTTCGACAAAATATTTCAGTGTGCGTTAACTAAAGCCTCTCTCAGGACATTTATATCTGTCACATTACACTTTTTTTTTCTAATCTTTCTTATAAATTAGTTATTCCAAAAATGGGTCTTATCAACAGAAAAATTGTCACCGGTGAGACAGCGGTAAGTTTACGGCTTTACAATGCTAAAATCCTGGGGTTCGATTCCCCGCGGTAGACACAGCATATAGCCCAATGTGGCTTTACTCCTAAACAAGACAAAATAAAAATTACCACGAACCAGTATTTGGAGGTACATCAAGCAATCAGTCATAAAACACTCTGTGTGTGTTGTTTTAGCGCAAAGCTTCATAATGAGCTATCTACGCTCTGTCCACCACGGAGAACCGAACTCCGGACTTGAGCGCTTGCTGGAGTTAAAAAATACTCTAAAAATATGACTATATTTCTAAATTCTAGAGGCGGCTATCTCCTTACTTCCGGAACAAGAGCTTCAGTTCCAAATATTTATGTTACCACTTCATTCTTCTTTAAAACATTCAAGAACAGTTCCATTTGGAGATCTAGTAAATACACATACAATTGGTTACTTAGTCACGTGACTTCAGATTAATGTTACACATTAACTACTACTCTAATGTACCTACTAATGTTTCCTGGTGTTCATAAGTGTGAAAATCGTGTGATATTGTGTTGTACACGGTGTCAGTACACAACATGATTTTCAAGCGTCACTCATCGGATTTGTTTCTTATTTACACCAACTAAAAATCATGAAACAAACAGAAGGCACTTATTTAGTTCCCGGGCTAACGGGAAGTTGGTTTTGATTAAATAAATATACTTAACAAGCCACATCTGGAATCGTTTTTCTCGCGTTTTATCTTTGCACTTCCATCATCTCCGGCGCCATATTTGTAATTTGTTGTTATCTGCATGATCACTTGGCGGCGTTGAAATACGACAGTGTTGAGAATGAATTTTTTCCCCCTTTAAAGAAACTTTTAACACATGTCACATGCTCATAGCTTTCACCATAATGATTTATTTCAAGTTCTTTTTTAAAGTTACGAGATTTAAAGCCTCTTAAACTGTAATCTTATAAGAAATAGGAAATGACATTTATGCGTTTCAACGCTTCAAAATTTTAGTATTCTTTATTAAAATAAACTGTAAAATTTTTAAATACCTTATGAATTTTAAATCTGTTAATATCTATTTCTTGATGCTTACAAGATTTGAATTCTTACCTAAAACATTGTCAGTGGTTTATCTTTCTAAACAAACAGCTAGAAATTTATACGATTTGTAAGAGAATACCTTAAATCTTAGAAGATTAAATGTTCTAAACAGAAAGTATAAATTATATTTCACAAATGTTTCAAAAATTAATACTTCGACTTCACAACGCCTAAAACTTAATTCAAATTGATAAATGTCTTAAAAATTAACGATTCAACTCAAGAACACTTTAAAAAGTTAATAACTGGCTTCACAAACTCTAACTCTTTAAAAATATTAATACTTCAACTTCACAACAATTCAAAAAGTTAAGTCATTTTTATCTAAAAAGATACTAGAAATGCTTCAAGTCTTTTGACATTCGACATTTTTTGAAAGAAAAAAGAAACTCCCTGGCGTGTGTCTCAGACCTTGAAAACTGAAAAAAAAATTGATACATATTAAAAGTTTAACAGATATATGTAAAGTTAAACACGCAATTACACTGTGTTCCGCCATAATGTATAACTATTTTATACCAAGATACTCAGCTACTACTCTTTAAAAAGGTAATGTAGCGGAGAGATACACTGAATAAACTAAAGCGGTCAGGGAGGTTTGCTCTTGTGTTGAATAGTAAAGAATTATTTACATTACCTCTTCCCTTGGTTGAATTCCCCACCCACATTTCCCACAGGCGACAAGAACAAACGATAACGTGTATTGTGCTTGAAATGAACCGTAGGAACACGTGTAGTCCACGCGATCTTTACCATCAGAATAAAAGACTCTTCAAATGACACACTTATCACGGTTAGACCTTCATCTGGCGATGGAATATAACATTTATAAATCAGTTCATATAAAAATATTAAAACACTTAATTTGAACATGACACTTAAAATATGGTGCCAACGTAATATTCGACAAATAATTCTGCGTTGAGATATACAATTTACAAATCCCACAATTCCTAACTAAACACTAGAAATGTTTAAAACGTTATCAAACTCTTACCCGAAAGTAGGGTTGAGTTAGAAACTGTTATCTCATCTAAATGTTGTGTTTAAGTTTTGTTTGTGAACAACAGTGTCAACGTAACCTTTTTTCATTCCAGAATAGTATAGAGTCGAGTTTAAATTCTAATTCCAGATTAGGGTGATGGTAACTTTAAAATATTTTTACCTCCAGAACAGGAGAGTTGACTGATTACTCCCCCTTCCATTAAATCCAGAGAAAGATAGTGCCAAGTTTTACCGTTATTCAGTTTCAGAACAAAACAATATCAAATTTAGCCTTTACACAGTGTCAGGACAAGACAATGTCAAATTTAACATTTTCTTAATTCCAAAGTAATATAAAATCGAGATAACTTATCCCCTTGAATCCAGTATAAGACAGTCGACCTTAACCTCTGTTAATTCCAGATAATAAGAGTGTCAAGATTAACTTCTTTCTAACTCCAGAGTAAAAAACCAACAAGTTCAACTTCTTCTTAATTCTATAATAAGAAAGAGTCCAACAATAAACTTTTCCTTAACACATAATACGAATTCTCTTTAACTTTCGAATAAGAAACTATCGAGTTTAATGCTTTTAAGTTTTAGAATAGATGTGTTGTACGAGCTAAGACTGTTAGTCCATAGTAGGAGAGAGCAGAGTTAACTCTCTCCTTAGTAATAACATATTCTATCTATCGAGTTTGAGATAGATTCAGTGTTAATATCTCGTTAACTTAGTTAATAGTTAAACGTTTTGAATTTTAGAATAGGACGTTATTAAACTCCAAACCATTAGACTACAAGTGTGTTTGTAGTTACGTCTACTCCTCTCCCAAGAAATAAGTATTAAAATGTCTCCTAATCTTTAATACTATTAGTCAATATTATAATCACCCCCAGAACGCTTGTGTTGTCACGTGCTTTCAGCGAACTCAAAAGATCGTAACTTTGGTAGAAGTTGTAGAGTTTTTGGTTTTTTTTATGAACAGAATTATACGTTGACAGCTTTCCTGGTATGTGTGTGTGTATGTTTGCCGAATTGACGACTTCTTAAACGAGCTCTGTCATAGCAGTTTACTTGGATTTTATGGATCCATCTTCATCCTGTAAGTACAGCTTCGTCGATTAAAGCGATGAGCTGCATGCTGAAAGTGTAGTTGAAGGTTTATCATATACATCAAACGACTGGGCAAGTCGAGGGCACAGCGGTATTCCCTTCTAGTGGCCTCAAACTCTAGAAGTCAGATGAAGTATCCGGATGTCATTGTCTGACGATTATCAGAAATGACAACATCGAGGGAGACCAAGACAGTACAGCTAAATCAGAAGGCCGTCGACAGCCACGTGACTTGACTTGCTATGGTCTTGTTAGTTTGTACACAAGTATCGATATATGCACAAAATCCTGATATGAATTAATCATATTGCAGCAATAACGCTCAAATGATATATCATCTTCCGCCATCTTCTTTTCTTTCTTTCTTAAACATATGTGTTTTTATTGGAAGTAACTATATTTATTGTCTTTTTTGTAAAACACGGCTCTGGCTCTTAATATCTTATTTAGATTTTTCTCAGCGTGGAGTCTTTTACATTACATACTAAGATATATTAATCCTATCAAAATGAACCAGGAATACCATTTGTATCAATATCAAATTGTTTTAGAAGCCTTCTACAAAAACAAAAACACATTTACAACACTTAATCAAAACAGAAATCATAAAAACAAGTTTAAAACGAGTCCTTGAGTACTTCGTATAAAGCCGAGTAATGAAGTGTATATGTAATGTACACAAACAAGGTTAATTCAATTTATTGGCGTTAGGTTTAACTTCAGCCAACCGAGTGCACTCAAAATATATTCACGTAATTCGTAAAACAAAATCGTAATCTCATCAGCTAAGGTAAATATGTAATATTAATTAATATATATTTCAAACAAAATACTTATGACCATATCAAGGTTAAACTACATCAACCAGCGCTACATTACCGTTATTAATAGAACGATTATGAAGATAGTTAAATGATATTTTTCTAATACACATAAACCACACTTTACAATCACTAATTATAGTTTTATACTTTGAATCTTATAGTAGTAGAAAAATGTGGTGTATTTCCAGACCCGTACAAGACGAAACATGTAGATCGAAGCTGAACTAAATAACCGGTCCCTAATTTTCACTCCTCCATTTTGTCCGCGTTTTCTAATCTTGTGAAAGGGAGTTCTCAATGTAAACATAAAACAGAATTCTGTCTGGGGCCGTTATCGTGAAAGCCGTATAACTCAACTGGAGTGAAGACAACCTTAAAGGCTCGTGCTGAACCATTATAGCCACTGCCCGGAAATTACTTCGTAAGTTTATTATAAACAATCATAAAGATGTTGTTTACCGTGTCCTTCACAAATGTTCATTTTTTGTTTTGTTTTTCATTAATTAATTATTTTATTATTACTTCTGACCTCCGAAATGTTTTATTACTTTGATTCGACTAACTTAATTGGGACTTTGATAATGTTTTTTATGATACTGATATCTCTTTTCTTCTTAAATGTTTTGCTCAGTTTTTGACTGTCTTTGACCAATGATAGCGCTTAAGTAACTGGAGCAATGGGGTGGGGAATATTTTTGAACTTACTATCAGAGAAGGAACACAGCGCCAAGGACACCATTATTAAACCTGATGATTCAGGATCAGAAAATCGATCATGGTTGGGTATGTCATGTATATTAAATGCAAATTTTGATATCACTGAAAGTTACTTTCTCCTTCAGGAGGTTTTTACTTCGGGGTTCCGGGAGCTTCAATCAAACAGTTATTATGAAACAAAGCTGCCAGAAACATATTTCCAAATGAATATTCATACAATAGTTTAAATAACTATAGTAATGGGAGTTTGTTTCGGATAACATTAAAATATATTTCATATCATTACAAAAAGTCAACATATGTATTTTAATAATACATCAGTTACATCATTACTGTCCCCCAGTGGGTCAGCGTGACTTCTAACACAAATATAGGCTTAATTTCCCGTGTTGGATAGAGTGCAGACATTTCATTGTGAAGTTTTGTACTAAAACAATAAGTAAATCATTACTTTCTCATGATTACAACGCACCAAAAGATTTTGATAGCAAACCAATAATGGTATATACAGGTCACGTTTTTCTTTTGAGATGAGTTCAGTGCTCCAGCCAGTGGTTTCAATTTCAGACGATTGAATATGTTTCTTCTTTATAATTACAGTGACATTTGAAGTATTTTACAAAATAAACTAAATATTGGAAAAGTGTGTATATACGTGTTATTGTTTACATATTCCTTTACCAAATGCTTAAGTTTGAATGTAAGGACATGGGATTTGTATAAAATATTCTATACTTTCAAGTTACTTGTGCACAACAACATGAAGAATAAAGCCTTCACGTTAACTGAATATTTTACGCACCCAAGGCTGAACATTACTATCAACTCCTTAAATGATTAAAGCAGCAGCTTTTGACCAAAGTTACAACATCCATAGACATTTTATTCCTAACTTTTACCCATCACGTAATAAACTTTATGAAAAATTTTATAAAGGCAGAAATAAAAGCGTTAGAAGGTGCCCGCTCCTTACCCCCTCCCCCGAGACCCTTTCAACCCGGATATTGGCATGTTGTTAACAAACTGGTATACAACAGAGATTTTTATCTAGATAAGAACAGTTTCTGAAAGATCTGAACCGATAAGAAACGTTTTCTATAAGTTTATACCTGTTTAGTCTGGTCGCTGATCACGAAGCTCACGTTCCTAATTCTACTTCTTACCATGTAAACCAGAAAGACCACTTATAATAGAAACCAATGGAGTCAAGTTTCACATCCGTAGGAACACTGACTTTTCTAAATCTACGGAGTCAACTTTCACGTTCGTAGGAACATTGTGTTTTATGATGTAATTGCAAAGTGATCCAAAACTATGTATAATACACTAAAAATATATATACACATTTCATTTCCGAAATATTTGATTACCTTAACAACTATATAATAAGTTCTTGAGATATCCACGCCTGTTAAACAAAACCAAACAAAAATACTCGGAAATATTACCAAGTCAACAACAATAAAACAACGAAAATTATAATAAATTTAGATTTGAGGTTATCACACAAGAAAGCATGAAAATAATAATAACAATCAACTGTGATTGTAAAAAAAAAAGTAGGACATTAAGAGCAGGAATATGTTGAAAAAACAGCAACCAATGGTGTTAAAAACCGTTAAAATAAAGCACTTTTAAGCTTATAATTTTGTTCTCGTGACTTGTTTGCATACAGTTGTAGTTATTAAATCCTTAGGTGATCGCTTCACTATTACATTCCCAAACGTTTAATTCTATAAGATTTACTAAAGAAGAAATATTTCTGGTATTTGCCTACTACACAGAAAATTAACAATACTCAGTAAAGTTCTTCGAATTTACTGGAAATTAAATCTAAAACCATGATTGATACTTTCTTCTTTCTATTTACCATCATGTAAATCGTTTACTTTAGTATTCAAGAAGCTATAAAGTCAATTAATTAACGAATATTTTTTTCAAGACATTATGCTAACTATTTAACTTGTTGCAAATATGCGGATATGCAATACGTATGACTTGATGGGAAGTTAAAAAAAAAAACTTGAAAGTTCGTACCTTAACAGTTATGTCCTGATAGTTTTTTTCTTTTTAATAAATCCTTATGTTTTATAAAAAGCCGTATCTTGAAGTATTTTATACTACTAATAGAACTATTCAATGTTATAAGTCAACCTACTATAAAAGTTGGGTATACTAACGGTTTGAGAGCCTCACCACTTCGTTACAGTCTACGTCATCACCTCCGGTCATGATCTACCTGATGGTCGTGTATCTTGACAATAAGTCTGCAGCATAAGGCTCCGTCGTAAGGCTGGCATGTCTAAAGCACACCACTACTTCTTAAATGCTTTCTATCCAGTGTAGGAGGACGACAGTTTCCCAGCACTTATTTCAAAAGTCGGATCGCACAGAAATTCATAAGCGGCTTGATCTGTATATCTTCGTATGGAATAGCATGGATACACGTTTCATCTCCAGTTATTTTAGGCATACGGGTTGAATGGATATGTCGTAGAATAAATTTTGTGTCACGCTGTGTACACTTCTGGAAATTTTTTCACCCCTTGACCAGTAGAAAACGGCAAGACATAAAACTTATCAAAATACGCATAGCATATGCTTCGTCAAGTGTACTGCCATTTTCCCTGGCTAGGCACCTTTCAGTTGGTGTTCCTTTCCTAGATATGTCTTGGAAGCAGCTTGCATGTGATTTGTCTTGCTTTTCTAGACAGAGATTCTTGAATATGCTGCATGCTGTTGACTGGGACACATGGATGACTTTTGCCACTGACCTTTGTGTTAGTGGATTATCCTCTCACTTGTTACAAGACACCACACTTTGCATACCACGGTTGGGGTGTGACTTATTTCAGGTCTCTTTCTGGCTGTCCTGGTTCCCTACGTTTATTCATGTTCCTTTGTTTTCCAATTTCATTAAATGCAAGGGATACTTCTCATGGAAACCCTAAATTCTCAGTTTGAAAACATCTTATGATCTGAGTGTAAAGATATTTTGCCAAAATGTAGTTTTGATACATGACATTCCACTGCGACTTTATATTCGGTGTATTTGTCACTTGACTTGCTGAGTTGCATGCTCAAAATAATTTTAATATAACTTATTTAACCCTCTGTATAAAGGCAAAAAAATTAACAGTTATAAACGCGGAAAACTGCAAGAAACCTCAAAAATCATTGATATTCTCTCTATCAACTTTTAGTGAGAAACAAAACGATAAAGGACGAGAAGAACGACTTTTCCCCCATAAAAAATATTTTTATTGTCCTGTCGATTACTTACCATGTACTTTTTTTCTACAGGGTAAAACAAAGTATTCTTGATCTCTCTAACTTATAACTAGATATCTTCAGTTAACACTGCATGAAAAAAAAAGACATAGACTTAACGAGGTAAAAATAAACGAAAAAAAAATATTACAAATAGATCCGTAAACTATTTTTTTTCAAGAAATTTACTAACAACAGGAAGCGGACAGTTAAAATGAAACTGGTTCCTATTATTTATTATCGTGTATAAAATGAAAAATACTACTATATTCCATCTTTTGGTCTAAAACAAAATCTCAGTAGGATCTGTTATTTCTCGTAAAGAACTTGATTACTTGGAAGAGAAGGTTAAAGAGAACACAACCATTTATTAAAAACTATCAACTTTAAAGAGGTATTAACTAATTATAATAGACTGATCTAACTGTGATGTGGACCTGAGAGTAGAGTTCCAGTTTTTACTGGAGATAGTTAAGACTAGAAATGCACAAGGTAATTGATGCATATCTCTGTACATTATCAACTAAACGGATGTGTGACGGCTGGTAAAATTAACACAAGGGGTGTGTTTCCAAGCTCGTAAGCACGTGCAGACGTAAAATAGTTAAGAGACGACGCCTGGCTTATCGGCGACGCAACTCTAGACTGGGTTGTATCCTTAGGTAACTCACAGAATAGTAGTAATTTATAAGCACAGAAAGGCGGTATGATGGAATCCATAAAGAAGATCCGGTCTGTAACATGATGTGTGGTCTGTCTGTACGCGTTATACACACACCAATTCCAGTTACCTTCATATCACTTTTACAGACCCAGCAGTCAAACGGGTAAACTAGTGAACTGATTTGGTTAACAATCCACCAAAAGCGCTACAGATTGGAACTACTTTAATTCTAAATCCTACTAGTTTATCCGCGAAGCTTTTTATTAACGCAAATACATTAAGTGTCGGGGGCAGATAATTCTCATTATATTTCATTAAGATGCCACCGGGTCAGTGGTTTTTATTTGTTTGTTTTTAGAGCAAAGCCACATTAGACTATCTGCTGTTTCCACCACGGGGAATCGAACCCTAGATTTAGTGTTGTAACTAGTCGCTGTCCCACCGGGGGACTAGCCAGTTGTTTGAAAAAAACAAACAAAAAGCAACCAATTTCACAGAGATACATCTGCGTGCATTCGTTCGTTCTTTGCAATAAGTGTTCTAAAATTAGCTACACAAGATAAAGAAAAAAGGCTATATAATTTACCAGCCACAAAGGAATGTAAGCGTTTAATTAAATTAATTCGTGTATATTATTAATCAATACTTCAAGAAATCTCAAGTATATTTTTCAACTCAAAATTTGTTATTTTTGACTGTTTACTCATAAATGAAAACGCATCAGTTTTCTGGCGAAGCAAGTGTAAGATAATGGGTTTGTATCGATGTACTTCAGATAGTCTGTAAACACAGAATTCTGGAAAAAGAAATTGATTTTTGCAGGGTGGATCCAAGAAAGGCTTCACATCTACTGTTTTCAACGACACCTATAGGGCAGTGGATGATATTAAAACATCCAAATAATCAATGTGCTCAAACGGTTGAGTTGTTCGTCACTTAATATGGGTTTCATCAGAGCCGTTCACAATCGTTTAAGACAAGCCAGAGAAACGTTCTCGAGGTTCTGGATCGTGATTGACATCTTGCTTTAATGAACTAATTAGTGGCCTCCATTCTTTGTTAATTGCTGAGAGAGGTTAACGTCATTCACAACTGGGTGTTTAATCGATTTTAACAACTGCTGGTTTTGCCAAACCAAATGCTGTCACTGGAGAGACCCAACAATGACAGCGGGTACACTCACCAAGCTGTGAAAACACTGATAACTCAGAAAACAGCAACGCCACCTATTATGTATAACTCATCGATTAACCTATATTAAATTGCTGAGATTCCATCGAGAAAAGGAAATTAAAAGGGTTCTTCTTAGGCTAATAATATAGAGAGATAGTAGCATTTACCGAAACAGAAGGGGTGGTCGTAACACTGACTGGCCAAACAAATCAAGTGACAAAATATGAACTGTAACTATTATCTGTTTTCAGCAAGACTGGAACTAAAGTACATGACCATACACTAGGGGGGTGGGGGTATGAGAAGCTCACTAATACCATGTTAGTATGTATTACCAATGTAAGTGTTGTTTTCCTAGAGTAACTAGCTTTTTTGTAACGATGTTACAACACGGGATCTACTAACGAAAATGATTTCGCTCTTTATTTCCATCAAGCGTTCGAGCATTAACATGTTTATTAAAATTAAACGCCAATTTGCAAAAACAGAAAAAAAATACTGTAAACCACACACTAAAAATACTGAAACTAAACCTCCTTCGTACGATAATTGTTACCTCAGGTATCTTTGTAATAATACGTTGGGCAAGAAATCAAGAACACTTGTAAGTAACATGGTGGCCAGGAAGTCAGGTACATTCGTAACTAATTTAGTCAGATATTTCGGTCGGTAAACAAGTAAGTTGTTTAGTTCTTTGTCTAAGTGAAATGTGGGTAATTATTTGGAATATAAATACGTAGCAACAGTGATGCATATAAACAGTGATTATCGTTTTCTTGACCCAAATGGAGAACCTGTCCGACCCTTAAAATGGGCACACTTTTCGAAGTACTTTGTAACTATGAACCATGGTTATAATACACTGCTAATGTGATATTAATGTTGTGTGTGTAAAACAAAAGAATTATCTCCTACCAGATAATCTCATCTGTTATGTTTTTATGTATGAAAAATATTATTCAATATAATCCACATAGACGATGATTCAATGATTGTGTTTTTAACTTATTAAAAGTGTAACTGATCAAAACTGGGGTAAACTTACTCAAAATACTATCGTATTTCTATACTCAAATAAAAACTCATGCGTATAAATGGAATATCTACTGGTTTCATACACATTTGCTCGTATACAGCATATGAAACATTTATATAAGAACACTGAACTCATATTAGCTACTGATTTTTACTTCATTTCAAACTAAGCTTTCCACAGAACAAAATGATCTGTGGTAAGCCAAACAAGCCATGTTACTAGAAATACAAAATAACAATAAAATTGACAATACACCATAACATTTTATCAATATTATTCAAATAAATAACGTTGAAAAAATGTGCATAAAAAGCTATCACAAAATGTTTGGTAGTTGTTAACTTTGTCATGTGCAAAAATTAATTAACTACAAGATCATAATACATAAAGCATAAATATCGTCGAAAGTTTACCATATATATATATATACACCTGGAAAAAAGTTAAGCACCCCCAAATATTTTTCAGGATTGCTTATTGAAAATAAGGTTTAATTTTCATGATGTTGAGCAATGTTCATAATTTCAAACATAATTAAAAGGATGTGAGCGTTCAGGTGTGACATTTAAATCAGGCGCGTTTTTTTGTTTGCTCCATTTGTCTGTTTGTATAATTAACTGTCCGTTTATTAATTTTTGTTTTAGTGTCTA
>NW_013669550.1:0-9664 GCF_000517525.1 Limulus polyphemus | reverse complement strand
TCATTGTTCCAACAGTGCCTTTTGGTGGGGGCTCAGTTATGGTATGGGGCTGTGTCTCGCATGATTGCGAGTTGAGTACCATAACCACTTAGCCATGCCAGGCCCGCATGAAATAGAAATTGATAGAATAAAAGTGTAACAAAACAGAAAATAAAAACCAAAGCAGATAGAAATATGGATTTATTTTTTATACTTTTAAACAAAAACTGGTGATTCTATACTAAATACATTACCTTGTTCATTGTTGTTACATTTTTATTTCTACTGGTTAATCCAATAGGATTAACAATCCGTTTAAAATGTTGTTGTAATCATAGTCGTTAATTGGTTCACACCCTCTGTATTTCCACTACTCTGTAGAAGTGGCGACAAGATTAATCCAATAGTTTTCAAACTATTTACAACTATGTCTGACATTATTGTCACTCACGTTATTTATCAACCACGAAAAATGGATGTTCTATTTTATCTTGTAAATAAGGATTCAATAAATAAAGTCAATTAGAAGTGCTTTAACAGAATAGTTTTCAATTTTCTTCTTGTATTGACACTATGTCATCTTTTTAAAGCAGAATTACAAAATATTCCTTACTTTTTTTTCGTGATTCCATACGATCCATTAAAAGAACTGTAAAGAAATCAAAACGCTGATATGCCCGTTTAAAACTAGCTTCAATTATACTTCGAATGGGCGAACTGGTTGGTTTATATAATATAGTTCGAAATAAAGAATTTTAAAAATGGTTAGTTTATCTTTCAGAGATATAAGATTCGATTTTCGAAAGGTAAAAATGAGGTATTTAGATTTTATTTACCCAATGAACTTACTTCTAGCAAATTTAGATAGAGAAATGGATTTATAGACGGTTCTGAGCTCTTTTTATTTTCAAAAACGTATTTTTTACACATTTTAAGCAACTTGAAAGGGAGCGTATATAAGAAGGTCTACACTCTTCTTGGAAACTCTTGAATTTAATGTGTTATAGTGGTCATATCTTACAACTCTGTTACTTGAGCAACAGAATGTAAGTTTCCCTTTTTTTTTCATGAATAACTGGCAAGCCTTGGGGATATATGTTTGGTTGTTTTCAAGTTGTCAGAACTACTCCATACTCACATACACTAGTTAAATTAAGCGTATCTCCTGCATGTGCACAGCAGTCCTTCCCTTCTCAAAAATATTCCTTTAGGGACTAATCCAAAATTTCATGTTTATAATCATTTTAATGAAACTAAAATCAAACTAACAAAGATTTCTAAAGATAAAAAGTTCAAATCTCTTTACAGATTAATATTCGTATTACAGTACATATATTTTCATTTCTCTCGTGTATATTTTACTGCAGACAGTAAACAGATACTTTAAGCTAAGTTATTTTGACTTGAACACTGTATTTTAGACAGAAATGAAAAAAATGCTCTTTGAAATGAAAACTTTCATCAATTATACATGTACATTTATTATCTCAATATATTAGATGGTCGTGTAATATTTTGATGTTTCCCTTCTGAGAAACATAAATATCATACCACTCTCACTCCTTCTACAGAAACTACAGCTGTTATTTCCATTTCTATGAAAACTACAGCTTTTATCCTTTTCGATGCAGAAACTACAGATGATGTATGTTACTCTACAAAAACCACAACTCTCTCCCCCTCTGTGCTGAAACTGTAGCAGTTATCCCCTCCGTAGAGAAACTACAGATGTTAGCTCTCTTTACAAAAGCTACACCTGTTATCTCTCTAAACTACAGCAATTATCACTCTCTGTGCGAAAACTAAAGCTGTTTTCCCCTTTGTAGAAAAACTACATATGTTATCTCTCTCTACAGAAACGATAACTATTATCCCACATGTGTGAAAGCTATAATAGTTATTTCACTCTCAAAAAACAAAACAAAAACTACAGGTGTTATCTCTCTTCACACAAACTACAACAGTTATCCTATCTCACTCTAATATCCTTGTCTCTCTAAACCTAAACTACCAACTGCTGATACTCATTCTCTCTCTATAAATTATTATATTCGATTACAAATAGACATGAAGTATGATTTCAAGCCTTCTGGTAACGAGACAAAACCAATACAGAAACTTTACACAGATACCAAATTTTACGATATTTCCATGTTAAAAAAATCCGCGCAACATTACAAAAAATCAAATAATACGTGATTAATGTTGATTTAATCTAAAACAAGTATGAACAATCATCTGACTGAACAAAGAACCTTACAGTGCCATCTACCGTTGTGTTAAGGACCTACAAATTAATTTTCCACAGAAACTTACTAAATTTAATTTCGGAAATAATCAAAAGGTCCCTCAACTTGAACTTGATACTACTGATAGCAGATTGTATCCCAGGGTATGACGTCATCAGGCTCCATCCTACAGCTGCCGATCTTGTAAAACATAACTTTCATATGCCCCGAATGACAAAGATGTGACCAGATGTGATCCATGCGTCATTTGTTTCAACGGCTATCTTGTATACACTTCTTCCTCGAGATGGCAATTACGTCCAGATGGTGGAAATAAAACGTAACAGTTGGATTATGTTAAGACTCTACTGTTACGATACATTTTTTTGTTCCTATACTTACAAAGGAAATCTTTTTCGATTACCAACAGTCACATAGCTTATATATTTTATGCATGTTTTCTTAAGATTAAATATGTTAATAGTAGATATCAGTTGTGCTTTCTTGGAATTGAAGAGTGTACACTTAATGCAACAAAAAACAAAGCACGAAGTTACAGACGATAATAAAACCATCCAGAAAGTTCCATAATGTAACAGCAACCAACATGACTGAACATCGAAGCATTCATCCTGTTTTCAAACTAACCGACTGAAACTAAAATGAACCGATCACGAACTACAAAACAATCATTCCCGTGCTAATTCTGTGTTGAAAAAAAGTTCTCAAGATGTCAAAGAAATACAAAAAAAATTAACACATAGGAAAATTGTTAACGTTGACAGTTTGCTTTTGTTTCAGTGCAAAGCTGAACAGTAAGCTATTGTGTTATGTCTTCTGTAGGGATCAAATCCCAAATCATATCGCTATAAGTCCTTAAGCGTACCGCTGATCTATCGGGGGAACATACTGAAAAGTTAGCTGTAAATTCTCTATTGAGAAGTCTGTATGAAGGAATGGCCAAACTGATGTGGATACCTTATCATAATATCATAAACAATTCTCAGCCAATTCCTACATACATATTGGAATAACACTTGTTGCTAATACAGATGGTTAAGTACGTTATATCAAAACAATTTTAAGTATGCAAATCAGCAAGGCGTTTGGCGACCACATTCAATATAATGTCGCGGTGGAATGGCATGTATAAGAACCATATTTTGATATTCTTTGGCTTTCGTAAGTAGTGAGATGCTAATGAAAATTGATCGCTTTTGGGAAGGGTATATAACAGTCATTCCGACACAAAATATGTATACACTCAGATCGGGGATTTAGAATGCTAAGACAAGTACGCCCGTTGTATTTAATGACATTGGAAAATAAAGAAAGACCTGCAGTAAGTCGTAGCCCTACCGTAGTAAGTAAAGTGCGGTGTCTTGTAATAAGTGAGAATTCACAATAACAAGGGTCAGTAGTAAAAGCCATTCATGTGCCCCCAGGCAACAATATGGAGCATAATCAAGAATAATATTCGTCTGGAAAAGCGAGACAAGTCACATGTACATGTTGCTTCTATGACATACCCAGGAAAGAAACACCAACTGTAGAAAACTGAATAAAGGGTATCTAGCCGGTGGAAAATGGCAGTACACTCGACGAAGTATATGTTATGTGTACTTTGATAACTGTAGCAAAAAGGTCTGAACCCTTTTTACCACACAGAAATACCGGCTTCGAACGGAAACGAGTACAGCACGGTATGGGTTCACCAAGATAAGGCTTCCAGCCATACTTCCTGCTTCCCGCTCAACCGTCGCATACCTCAAACTCGAGACATATCTGTCAATTTGCCAGACCAAACTCTTATGGATTTCTGTGCAATTTGGCTGTTGAAACTGTCGTCCTCGTACGCTAGATGAATTGTCGAGAGGATATTAGGTTCGATTGGTGTATAGCCTTTTGCAATAGAAACTACGCTGCAAGACTATTGTCAAGATGTACGGTCGTAAGATAGAGTATGACTAGACAGGCGAAATGAACTGTAATAACTTGGTAACTCCAAAATCGTTTTAATATAACGTATTCAACCCACTGTAATGCATAATTAAAAGCGATATTTGAAATATGCTCAATGTTGACGTATGCGTATAAAATGACTCCCGCGACATTTTGGAATCAGTAACGTGATTACAAAGTATCGAAAGGAAACTTTCAAAGACTATAAAGTGTCTAACAAAAACACTAAGAAAAAAACGAAAAAGTGTCACACCTTTAAAAATGTATGAAGAAGCATCACTGTAAAACTAACAAATGTGTATTCGCTGTTTCCAAGCTCATTTTTAGCCTCCATCACATTCAAGTCTCCTCAGACAAAATATACTGTAATAATATATATATTATTGATACCCTACTGCATGATAACTTATATGCTGAATCCCCTTAATTTTTCAGCTTATCTGATAAGTAACTTATGATGAGGACTTCGCAATGTCACATCAATTGTCTCTACAGTTTGTTTGTTTTTTGTCGGAAAGCATTGCTGATAGAAAGCACTATCTTCCATTTACGTATTGATTATTTATAAAGAAGTTTAAAGTGACGTGGGTAGTTTTTTGTGTGTGAAGAGGCCTATATAATAATTACTTTAACGGACAAAATGGTTTATAAATTGAGAAGTAAACACAAGTACACACACACAAAAGTGTAACAAGTTACAATGAATGATGCCAGATGTACAATGACGAAAACAACCTTGTTTATGCTTTTAACCATTCCAACTTTTAGTCGTAATAAAGAAGTTTTATTCTCAGTAGATACGCTTGAGAGCTCTCCCAACTGTTTATGAATCTGTTCAATGAAACACTTGAAATATACTCACACTAAACAGTGTATGCATGAAGGATCAAACGTGTTGGTAGCAGATTTGAGTTGTGGTTTCTTGGAATAGGAATATGTAACAAAAACAAAGCATAAAGTTGCGCAACGTAATAAAGCGATTTGCGCGCCATCTGTTTTGAATATCACAATCCAGAAAGATCCGTAATGTAACATGAAATAGCAATAGTTGGATGTATGATAAGCTGATGTATTTTTCTGATTCCTTTTTGATTTATATTTATACTTTTGTTCACCTCATGAGTAATAAAGAATTTATTCACAGAAGAATAATTGTCACTAATTAGTTTGTACTTTATAGTAATTTGAAGCGTACAACCATTAAAAACGGAAGTTTACTTGAAGTTCACACTCAGAAGCAATAAAAATGATTTTAAGTTTGAAAAAAAAATGCTAATTATAAAAATAAGGGTCAAAAAGGGTTTGTAGAGATTGGAATAAACATTGCTTATGTGGTTTGTTATGTTAGAAGTTTAACCTGTTATGAAGGTTCAAAGGTATTTCAACATCTGAATTGGGATCCTGTTTATAATTTTTAACTATTATTATTTAAATTAAAGCTAATTAAGTGTTTGATTAACGTAAACAATACAGCCAAATTCAGCACGTATACTTAACTTTATATGTTACACAAATAAAATCAAAAACGTTAAATTTCTGCGTCACCTGTTTCAAAACTTCCCATTAATTCTTGGCATTTCTTTTTCAGGGAAACAGAGTATTGTAAACAGAATTCGTATTCAGGAACTATTAAAAGCCTTTTATCCGCACGTACCGTCTTTCTTGATAATACAAAACCTTTATTAAAGCTCTCATATAAATATTGGTTATCTTGATCTGAAATCTGAGAATTTCACCAATTCTATGCTGTTCATCTTTGAGAGTAGTGACATCTCTCGATCCTTCTTCCCTTGTGCTTTCACTACATTACGATGTATTTTACTTGCATGAACCTTGTACTGTCTGCATGTTTTGTATATTATATTATATATTATATCACATGTTATTGCAGATTGCTGATGATGAAATTAATCTGTAAATCCGAAACGTCCGATGTTATATATATTTTTATGTTTTACCGTAGTGATTCTATTCTTAATTAGCTCACAAATATCGACAAGCAAGAGGAGCAAGCGCAGCCTCTAGCAACACACATTAGACGAAGAAATACTATACTGAAAGTTCTGATCTTCGTCGTGCTTTATGTCACGGATTTTTAATCGCTTAGTTGAGCCTTTGGGACCCCTTCTTAAACGAAGGAAGCTTTGAATGATGGTTCTTATTCTTATTTTGAATAGACTCTAACGTATAAGGCCCATAAAACAATGATGCGTATCTGAGAAATGTCTGATAATAACCTGAGAAACAACAGTTGTATGCTCAGACGTACAAAGGCTGAAAAAATCACCAGGAACCAGCTTGAATTCAAATTACAGTATTGATTACAAAATAGTGTAATTGTGACGGGTTCATAAAATAACGTGACCCATCTTATGAAGTAATTAAAGAATGTGAAGTATTTGAAAAACGTTTAGATGCTACTGTGCTTCACGTCTAGCACAGAATTAAGTCTCTCTTGTTTTGTATGCATGTCTAAAGATCACATGTTTGTCTTGTAAATACACAAAGCTCCCATGTAACAGTAATCAACATATAAATGTAATCACTGCGACCAACAAATAAAGCCTTTCGGGTGCTATAAAAGAGATATAGCTTTGGCCGATAGTGGTTCAGTCTGGGCCACAGTTCGCTAACCTGATGTTATTTTGACAGTTTCATTCCTTTCCTAAGTAATGTAATTGAGATTGTATTACAACCTTGGAGTTCCATGGCTGTCTCCATCTGGATGTGTTCAAAACTCGTTCCGCACAAAATGAAACATAAGAAACTACTAATTACTAATGAAACCAATATCGTCAAAATAATAATAGCTCTTCCAAGCAAGTTTAACGTACAAACGTACCTCTGAACAAGAGATGCACATAAACGAATAATTGTACTATGATCATCACTTCATCCGCTTTCTCTCTCTCGCGTGAAACCGAAACTAAACATTTGTATGCATTTTCGTTCTGTGTTGTTTTAACTTTTGTTGATTCCTGTAAACAAACACATATTTGAACAAACGAAACAAGCATCGATATAAACTATAATTTCAATAATTGTTCCTATGTTCTGGTAAATATCTATGTATGTATATATATATAAATCCGTTAAATGCAAAGCAGTATGTATTGTACATTATCATAAATGTAAACTTCTCTCTTCTCTCTATCTCACGGAAATATGCGTCCGAGAGTTCCGTATCAATAGAGTTGTGGCCCTCTATTAATGACGAATACACTGTTTAAACTTTTTGTCAATATAAGTATAGTTTTCTCTTCCTTTATTAGCTGCGGTACACACACTGTTGGAACTACGTATCAGTAGAGAAGCTCTCGCTCCTCTTCACACCAAACATTCCCGACCTTTCAGCCGAGGGGGCGTTATAATGTTATGGTCAATCCCACTGTTCGTTGGCGGTGGGTGGTGATGACTAGTTGCCTTCCCTCTAGTCTTTCACTGCTAAATTAGGAATGGCTAGCGCAGATAGCCCTGGTGTAGCTTTGCGTGAAATTCAAAACAAACCAAATGAAACTCCTTAACTAACTGAGATATACATTGTTGGAACTCCTTATCAATATAGCTATAGTTTTCTTTTCCGTTATTAAATTACGTTACACACTGTAGGAACTACGTATCAATATAGATGAAAGTACTCTCTTTCCTTTATAAACTGAAGAATGCACTATACAGTTTTCTATTTGTTTATTCAATTGAACCAAATATTCCGCCCAAATATCTAAAAATGCACTAACAACGAGTGGTAAATTTAACTTAGTTTTAGTAACTCGGGAAGTATTAAAAGCTACTAAAGCCAAAAGAAACTAAGACATCCCAGTTACTTTTTTTCGAGTTTTGAGTTTTCACTAAATTATATACACAATTAAAAAGTTGTATTTTATTAGATGTGAATAAATTTCGGTTTTAGAGGCGAAAGAAATCCTAACTTTATTTTAAACTGTTTCCTGATGTTCCACAAAATATCATATTTTGAGTAAGACAGAACCGTATAGCGTCCCCTAGCAGCCAAATTCGCCGAGTCGACGGATATGTCATTACAATGTTTTTATCTTCAGATCAAAACGGGGCAAACCCTAAATGTACGGGACATACTTGTCCAAAAATAATAAAAATATTAGTGTCAGATTTCCTCGTCCGCTCATCAGTTAAACAATGAAGTTGTCGATTACCAGATTAACTTATCTAAGTATACATTCATTGAACCATACAGAGGGACAAATCTGTTCCAAACTCATTTTAGGATTTAACATGACTTAATCGAGATCTAAACAAGGCTGAGAGCCTTTTATTGTACATCGAAACCCTTAAAAAGTATAATGAGCATCAGCTAGTGTCACCTAACACACCAGAAAGGAATTAAAACCTGTGTATTAGTGATTTAATCATAGCTATCTGCTGTGTCCACCGAGGGGAATCGAACCCCTGATTTTAGTGTTGTAAATCCGAAGACTCACCGCTGCCCCACCAAGGGACAACTGAAAACAGAACTTCATTGCTGCTTTGATTCAATTCTTAATTGCTTATTTTTCCAATCTTTTCTCCCTAAAACTCTAGTACAAAAACAAATTATAACTATATTCCTGTTTTTCCCGATTAAAAGACGTTTTCTACGATATTCGAGAACCAGTGGTGTTAAAAAGCTCTTTACTCTTAATCAACTTCTTGTAACTTTGTAACATCTGATAAAACATTCATGTTGTTTCCGTCAAGAAAAAAAAAAACAATATTTTAAGACATTTTTTTATATCTCAATTTGCATCAGAATTAAATATTTAGACAAAAGCTTTCCGATGCTACAACTTGGTTTTCTAAACTTCCAATCCGGTTTACCATAATGTGTTTCTCATCCTGATCAAAACCTTCGTAACTTGTAGAGTATTAATATGTGATCGCTAGCCAAAATTCAAGATTGGTTAGTTTTCTTTTAATGTGAAAACTTAAAAGCTTGTGGTGTTGATGTCATGAATATGACCTATTGTTAGTGCTAGCTGGTCCAATACGTGTGTGTATGTGTATAATGCCCGTTTTCTTAGAAAAATCCCTAATATAACTAGAGCATGCTGATGTAAACGATAACAAAAGTGCCAGAATGTCTTGAGCAGAGTTGTTTACGATCTTAGCGCCTCCTTTGCTGCAGGTGTGTGTAATACCCTCCTTTTTTAAAAATAAAATAAAAATAAAAGGTTGAGAAAAACAACGAACTCCGGTGTTGCATAAAGTTGTTGGTAAGAAATCAAAGAATAGGTTTGAAAAATCGCCAAGTTTATACACTGAGTGGTCACAAGTAAATAGACACCTAATTTTTCGTCATTTAACTGATTTATGCTAACTAATTTGTGGTCACAGAGCACTATATAAATGAAAATGGTCCGCACACTAATTATCTTGTGCTACAACATGCCTAGAACTCAAGGTTCTCTCGAATTGTCAGATTTTGTTAGAGGAAGGATAGTTGGTCAAGCAGATGGTGGAATAAGCCTGCGGCAAATTTC
>NW_013669549.1:106031-107225 GCF_000517525.1 Limulus polyphemus | reverse complement strand
AAAACTCGAGCGCCCTCGAATAGTTGACTATTTTTTTCAGGAGAGCAAAGGGTCAACTATTCGAAAGTGCTCGAGTTTTTGGTCTTATTTTAAGTCTATTACACTTTATATGTGATCCTTTGTGCTAACTCTTTCATCAAAATTTAATTTGACATGGTGTTTTATAAATAAGTTTCAAATCACAAAGTTTCTTCTCTGTATAGTTTCTGTGCATGCCATATTTATGTTTAAGGTATATAACATTTCTGACAATATTAGCTATTTTTAACTCTACTGACATTAAATACTCATTTCTATGGTTAATCTTATTGTATGTGAACTCTCTGTTTACGAACATACAAATATGCTAGAAATTCAGTTCATATTTGGAAGAATAAACAATTATATTCGACTGTGATGAGTGTATTTTAGTAATAAATCCATAAATAGAGTTAATTAAATAGTCGAAACTTTTTATTGACTCTCGCAATACCAGTGCTAATTTAGAAATGATGTCTTATAAAATTAAAATTATAATTTTCAATTGAACTGAACGCTCAATTAAATACTGTAAACTCGATAAGTAGTAAACCTTCATTCTCCAAGAAGTAAATTTGGCACAGAAGTAAATTTGAAATTCTATCATGAAAAAATGTTATTTTGTGAATGTATCATGTTATTATTATCAATGTCCGATTTATCAATATCATACAAACGGTACATAGATGCTAGGTTGTTTCTGAAAGCTCACAGGTTCCCTGACTCTTCAAATGGTACTACTCACTATTACAAATATTCGTGATGCTGTTCTGACACCTTGAAATTAGGCCTATGCTAAATGTTATACAGCTATAATCTTTAATTTCAAAAATTATATATCAAAATTTGCTTCTTTGATATTTCGTCTGCCTCGATTGAGGCGAGTTTTGTCTGGTCCCAAAAACCGTAGCACACTAATCGACTTTTGCTGCAATCTATTAGGTCGTCAAGAAATTAATGTCGCTTTTTTTTAGATGAAAATGTCCGAACAACTTATATATCAAAACAAAACATTTATTAAATGAAATAGTCTTCATTCGTATCAGTGATGCTTGTCCGTCTTATAATCAGGTTGTTAATTCCCTGATTAAAGAAATCACTTGGCTTCGAAGCAAAAAACATGTCAATGTACTCTTCAACACCTTCCACATTTGCATACGTTTTCCTATTAAGATA
>NW_013669549.1:101208-105031 GCF_000517525.1 Limulus polyphemus | reverse complement strand
GTGACGTTTAGGCGGTTCGTTTAACTATTATTCATGATGTACGTTTTTTGGTGGTGGTGAATGAAAGTGTTCCAAAACGCAACATTAATTTCTTGACGACCTAATATATCATGTATAACTTAACTGAAATTTGTATGAAGAATGAGCAGGACATTATATATATTTTTAAAGTACTACAAATATAGCCGAAGTAAATTATCCACAACGTTTAAACACTAAAAGGGTTGTAGCTTTGTAGGCTTATGGTACACCTAAAGAAAGATATGTGTGTAGTATATAATGGACATAAGCATGTACGCATTTCTTCTTTTTTAAGCGGCGTTCTACTTTCCTCTATACATTTCTCAAATTGATATTCAATAGTAATATTTTACTATAAATGCACGAATTTATCTCGTATGCATTACACATCATTATTCTTGTTTAGAGACGATACCTCTGTCACGATGACGGTAGCACAGGCACGTACAGCTTACATATATAGTAAACAGTTAGTAGTCTCTCCTGTTACTATATATACAGCCCAATGGTACTAAGCTGTAGAGGTTGTTTTAGCTTAATTTAAAGTTCAAGCGAAAACAACTATAGAATATTTTCATCAAGTTGCAAGGAAGTAGAAATTACACAGAACGATGTTTAATGAACGCTATTTGTGTAGATATTGGTTTAATGTGTGTTCGTGAACCTGTATTAGAAGAGCCTCTTTAATTTCTCGCTTACTGATATTGGATTCCAAGTTTAGTATTTTAGTCTTCTATAGATAGCTTATGTTTATTTAAGCTGCAGTTAGACAGCACACTCTCTGTGTCAGTTGAACTTGGTTTATATATATCGGCTTGTTTATTTTCTTCAGTATTCAGTACGTTACAAACTAACGCTATTGTAATTTTCTCTCACCTATTTTGTACTAAATTGTGAACCATGATTTTGTTGATTACAGGACCTTTAGTAACAAAAGTTCAAAACATTTGTACATAAAAAGTTAGCAAGTAGGAATGGGAGAACCAAAAAGTAAGGAAACAAGGTAGGAATGGGCGGCTATAACACTACAACACTCAAAGTGGGTGTGCCCATCGTTCCACCCATTCCTACTTCTTGTGCATATTGTAACTTGGTAATTGTTCAAACTGAATGAAAGGTGTATATTGCTAAATTTCTCTGTTGTAAACTTTGTTTCATCAAACAAGTAGAGATACGTGTATGTGATCAAGTTACGTAACCCTAACGAAATGCATGACATTATAAGGGTGGTGTTTGATGTCAGAAGTTATACAGGAAGTTCCAATAGTCATACTTTGCTTATGGAAGACATTATAGCTGTCTAACTGGTAATGAGTGGGCCAAAATAATACTATCAATACCACTGATGTTTTGAAATTTGTTGAGTATTTAGAAAGGGTTAGCTACTGATAAAACTCAATTAAAGTTTATAATTGGATCAAAGTTCAAAGTAAAACACGAAGTAGGGATGAGCAGAATGATGGCCACATCCACTTTGAGGTTGCAACATGTCAAAAACCAACAAGTCTTGTAATATTATCTTCCCCATTCCCACCTTGTTTCCTTACTTTTTTGGTGCTCCCATTCCTACTTCCTAATTTTTGTATTTAAGAATATTTTACAGTTGTCTCACAGCTTTTTCTGATACTATGTCTCGAGAGTGACTTGGCTCTAAGTCTATCTCCCTCGTAGCTTTTCTTGGTGCTAGGTCTCGAGAGTGACTGAACTCTAGGCCTTTAGGCCTATCCTTCACATAGCTTTTCTTAGATCTATCTCTCGACATTTCCTGGCTTTTGCTGATATCTTTGCTATATGTTTTCTGACATCTAGCCTGAGTGGCAGCCTTTTCTTTTGCTTGATTAATAGCTAAGGCTTATTTCACATATTCAGTATTACTGTTTCTAGTCATATTTCTATTCTTGCAGTGATGCTCTCTTCACTGGGACAAAGACTTTTCAAGGTTGTCAACATAATTTTTTTTCCTTAGCTATTGTTTTATTTCCTTAAAAGTCACATTTTAAAAAATTGCACTGTTTCAAGTACTTAGATGTCAATAGGTCATACTTAGTTTTAAAACAATGCAAAGTTAAATTATAAAACTTATCATTCTTGTTTTCAGTCCAGAGTGCTCGAGTAAAACCACGTCAGACTTCGGCAGTGGTAATGATTGTCCTCACGTAGAAGGCTCATGTCTTAAGCACGACTGCTATAATGTAATTGGTTTGTCCAACATAGAACCCTCGAATCAGATGTATATATCAGAAAACTTCATTTTCAAATGCTAGATCGTAGTTAGAACCTAGATCTCAAGAATTTACTTGTTTTTGTCTAACTGATACAGCTGCAGGCTGATTACATAATGCGTGCACATAAGTAATCGTGCACCCGCAGGTGATATGAGGGCGGTTTGTTACTTGGCAACTCATAGAGCATGCGCATAATCATAGACTGTGGATACTAGTGTATTGTTAGATCGTAGTAGTGTTGCAGAGTGTTTATTGTTATTACTTGTTATTGCCTAGGTTATAAGTAAAACTAAGATAAACACTTGTAACCAAAGTAACGTAATTCAATCATGTACATTTTGATTTGCATAAGGTGAAGGCAGGAGAGAGCTATGCCTTTTCAATAACGTTAGTCAGTCATATAGCCAGATTGACAAATTTATGGCTTTGTGAAATTTTTATTTTTACTTTACCGACTTTCTCAAGTGCTTTGGAGGCTTTTTACTTTGTAGTGGTTTGTTTACTAACCAACAGTGTGTGTAAAGTGCTTATAAAGTTTTGTTTACATACTGTATTCAGTGTGTTTGAGATTTTAATTTGTATTGCACATATCGCACATCTGGCCGATTCCTACTATAATTACTACCGTATTTATCATATGATTCACTCAAAACATTTAAACAAAAATGCTGTCAATACTGCAATTAATCTTAATGATTATTGTAAGGATTTCTTATGTATTTTCAAAAAGTAAATAAGTGATTTCACCCAATTGTTTAATAATATAATAGGTGTTGACTCCACTGGAAGAAAGTGATATGTAACTAAGTCGGTTATACAAGGATTAACATTTGTAAATGTTCTGTGCCTTATGTTGACAAGGATTCGCCGCTACCCTTTAAAAGCTAATATAATAACCCTGTTATTTAGTAAAAATCTGGCATAATAATGCTGTTACTCAATAAACAAAGATTTACCATCTGCCATGATAATGCTGTTACTTAGTAAACAAAGATTTACCATCTGCCATGATAATGCTGTTACTCAATAAACAAAAATTTACCATCTGCCATGATAATGCTGTTACTTAGTAAACAAAGATTTACCATCTGCCATGATAATACTGTTACTCAATAAACAAAGATTTACCATCTGCCATGATAATGCTGTTACTTAGTAAACAAAGATCTACCTTCTGGAATAATAATACTGTTATTTAGTAAATAAAGGGCTTACCATTTGGCATACTTCGGTCCTCGATCTAAAGCAACTCTCAGAACATAGAGCAAGCACAAAAGTGACTTCAGCAGTAAGTTAAAAATTCTTATCCTTAAACCTGCAGATATAATAGATATAAGAAAAACAGCGTAAATGAGGTGTGAATATAAATCTAAAAGAAAAAAAAAGATAATATAGTGCATTTGATAAGGTTAATTAAGATTTAAATATCGAGGTTATCAACGATAATTATATAATATAATTTTAGTATAATCCACAAGAAGTTATATCTAGATATATATATATAAACGCAAATGTCTCTCTCTCTCTCTGCGTCTTTCCTTATGCACGGCCACATCTTTAAAGCTACAAACTCCAAA
>NW_013669549.1:98313-100290 GCF_000517525.1 Limulus polyphemus | reverse complement strand
GATAATTTTTCATGTTCGTTTTTTAGTAGGATTTGTTTGTAATTAAGCACAAAGCTACATAATGGGCTATCTGTGCTCTGCCTACTACAGGCATCGAAATCCGGATTCTAGCGTTGTAAGCCTGTAGACATACCGCTGTGCCACTGGGGGCTTTTTTATTTTCTATTTTAAACATGTTTGCAAATTACACTTGTGAGTTAAACCATCGCTTTACAAGAAGAAAGATTCCAGCCCTCCTTCCTGGTTATAACTCGCTCTGACCATTTACTGCTTTTTTCCGTCACTAAAATAAAATGCTTACATTCATATTTATGCAAGCGTTATTATAAAATAAAATATTTCCTTCTTTTACAAACATTGATATCTTCAAAGTTTATCTTATATAAATTAGTGAATAAATAACCATATTCGGTCACTCTATCGACTAATTTAAAGCTACGGGAAAAATAATATTGTTACGACAGCAGTAGTCAGGTGACGCTGCTAACACGTCATGATATTCTAGAAGGATCGGGGAACATCACGAATAATCCAGTATGTGCTAGACGCCCTCTATTCCTGTATATAAGTGCGCCGGATAACGTGAGACAAATTAATCGGAATTGAATTGCAGACAGGCAGAGATAAAGACGGACAATTGAGTCAAGCGTGGTAGTGACCGTAAGAAGTGCGTGAATCATTGTGAATTATAGCGTGTGTTTAAAGTGACTGTGGAAATTAAGTGTATTACAAAGTTGAATTAAGAAGGAATAAACTAGTTTTATTTAAGAAAGGACTTGTATCGCTAAAGTTTTCTCCGAAAGAAATTATACGGGAAATTAACAAACGACCAGAGGCGTAACAATGTGGTTAAGACATCTTGTGTACTTTTGTTGATGTATAAAATCTGAATAGTTTTATTATGTAAAAACATACGTAAACCACTACTTTTAAAGTATTATACAGCATACTTAAATAGCATTTCAGAGAATCTTTTGAATCTCATCGTCTAGCCCAGCTAGCGAGTTCTGGTACTAAACGAAAGGTCACTTAGGCAGCGACTAGTGGAAGACCAAATTTAGATCTGAAATGCTCTTTATGCATGCTTCTGATTTTTATTTTAAATCCGAAATGGCCAAATAAAGGGGAATGTGGGAAAATATCAGTTTACTGATTTTTTTTATAATAAATGTTAGGCCTATGTCAAGCTTGATTGCTACCTAATGCTGTAAGTATGAGCTCTTTGCCATTTGAAAGTAAACTACGATGGTAAGAAATCTCAGTTAGGTGTAAACCCTTCGTCAAAGCATTTAGAAATCGGATACTTACTAGAACGCTGATTTTTAATGAAGTAAAGCTGAAGACGTTCCTTGAATCTGTTTTCATTGACGTAAAACTCCACCCGTACCCTAAAAGAAAAAAAAATATGTAAGAAATGAGTTATGTGTCACACCTAAAAGAAAGATCCATGTGTAGTATATAATGGACATAAGCAAATTTAAGTTAATTTTTTAACGACGTTCTACTTTCCTCTATGAATTGAGATTCAGTGGTTATGTATGATATAGAGACTCGCTGATGGTTGATGTAAAACTTCCTCATCTTGAAATAGATAACATATACAATACTATGATCTTATTATCACAGTGTTTTCTCTCGAGAATGCACGTCTTAGAGTTAATAATTCATTCGATAAAACATTGTTAATTGTTAAGTTAGTGTTCAGAAAATGAGTTAAGTGAATTATTTGCGAAAAATGAGCAGAACATTATTATGAGTTTTTAGAGTACTACAAATGTAGCCAAAGCAAATTATCCACGACGTTTCACCAGTGAAAAGGTTTCATTTGGTAAATGTGGGATACACAACATTGCACCAAGGCCATTTTCAATTATAAAAAACATAGAAAACATATCTACTATAAAATTGTACTGAGTCCCAATACTCAAAAGCACGTGATTTGACAGCATAATAAGTTAAGGTATTGTTTGTTTGTTT
>NW_013669549.1:80198-97313 GCF_000517525.1 Limulus polyphemus | reverse complement strand
GAATAGTGGGATTGACCGTCACATTACAGCGCCCCCACGGCTGAAAAGGGCTAGCATGTTTGGTGTGACAAGGGATTCGAACCCGCGACCCTCAGATTGCGAGTCGAATGCCTTAACCACCTGGCCATATGTTAAGGTAAGATTAAATCAAAGAAACATTCTCTTCATTAACAGGTTTATACTCAGAAATCCATCTTTACAGGGAACTTAAGAAATTGTGTTTTCCAGTCACCAGCTTATCAAAATAAACGCATACAACAATTATTGGATAAACAGATTTTCATAGCAAAAAGTAATAGTTCATGGTGTTCCCAGATCCAAAGTGAAATGGAGTATAGAAGATTGACTATATTTTATTAAAACAATTTTAAATATGCAAAATTAGCAAGTAACATGATGACCATAGACGATATTCAGTTGTGATGGAATGCCATGTATTAGAAATAATTTTAATATTTTTAGTGCTAATAAGTACCGCATGTTGATGAGGTTTGGGAAGGATATATAACAGCCCTTTCTTACTCAAAATGTCCGTACATTCAGTTCTTAAAGTTGTGTTCGTATCGGTAATTTAGAATTTTCAAGATAGAGATGTCCCTTGTACATAAAGAAATTGAAAACAAAATAATATGAATCAACTTGGAGTACCAAGACCTTCCAGAAAGAGACAAACAACAAGTCTTATCGTAGTTATGGTAAGACAAATGCGGTGTCTTGTAAAGATAAGGATCTATGAACATGAAAGTCAGTAGGAAAAACTTTCCATGTGCTCCAGGCAACAGTACGCAACATAATCAAGAAGGATCTCTGTCTGTACACGAGGATAACATGGTATGGTTTCACCAAGAAAAGGCTGGAGAATGAAACGTGTATTCATGATATTCTATAGAAAGACATAATGGTCGAGTCAGTGGTCATAGCGCCTATGACTAACTGTACGATCAGACTGTTGAGAATGGTACCGGGAAACTATTGTCTTCGTACAATAGAAACACTGTGCAACGTAAGCAGAGAGGAATGGTGTGCTTTGGACGTGAAATCCTTACGACAAAGACTTTTGCAATGGAAACTACCCAATAGATCTATTCTGATTTGCCATTGTCAGATAAAGTACGAATAGATGTGGTGATGTGGACAGTAGCGACGTGAGGAGTCTCTAAACTCCTTTTAATATAACATACACAGCTGCTGTACATTCGTTTTTGCATAGGAAAGTGAAGAACAAATATGCAACCTCTTAGTTCTTCAAGGCAAACCCTAAATAGCAGTTACAGATATGCCACCTCAAGTCAGACTATTTGTAACAAAAACAACTGTCAGGCGAGGTTAAAATGTAATTACTACTGTTTATGTGAAGCTTGTGAATCATTTCTAGATTTCATGATGAGTCTTGGTTTGTGAATAAAACAATATTCATTAGTTTTGTTTTATTGTCACCACACTTAACATTGTTAATGTTAAACAGTATAATTTATAGCCTAGGCCTCTTATTGTAATTCACAATTAGAACTTACAGTATGTATGTGTGCGTATATATAAGTTACATATTTCATGAAAATGGCAAAACAATGTGTTTTCCTAGACAAATAACGATAAAGTAGATGCATAGCACCTAAACTGTAATATGCGAGAATTCAGATGAAAGTCATACTTCAGGCTTATGCAACTAATGCAAAGCCTAAAACTTTTCATTCTTTCTGACAGGCAAAGTGGTTTGCATATGTAATTTCATGAACAATAAATTATCTGTCAAAGTGACATTTAAAAGAATAGCATGTGCAAAGTCATGTTTATTTAGAAAAATAATGTTCTTAAAAATATTATTATTGTTCTACTTGTTTATGTAAGCAGCACAGAGAACAAATGTAAACTTCACAAGGAAAGTAAGAATAAATTAAGCTCCAAATTATAGCTTCTTATTGAAATACTTGAAATGACTACATATAAGCTTTCTCATATATCTAGTTTCTTTGTTCAAAGTCAATAAAAGCGTTTACAGTTATTCACACAATAGGTTTTAAAAATTTGTATTGAAAAATTATGCGATTGTATAAGTAAAAATGCTACATCTCAAATACAGAATATAAGGAGTCTGGAATGCCTTTGTAGTACTTTCCTACCCACAGCAGCATAATATGTCTATCAACCATTACGAAGGTAACATCATTACGCTCATCTTTCTAAAAATATAGAACAAATTGGAATAATTTCGAAACGGAAGTTAGTTCATCTTAGTAAAAATTCTTGACTGATTAAGGTGCCCGTTTAACAACCAGAGCATAAAATTGTCAGTCTAGTGACTCTGGGATATTCTTTGACATCGTTTGCCTTTTTGATGACTCTGGGATATTCTTTGACATCGTTTGTCTGTTTGGTGACTCTGGGATATTCTTTGACATCGTTTGACTATTCAATCACTTTGGGATATTGTTTGACATCGTTTGTCTATTCGATAACTCTGGGATATTCTTTGATATCGTATGTCTATTCAATCACTTTGGGATATTGTTTGACATCGTTTGTCTATTCGATAACTCTGGGATATTGTTTGACATCGTTTGTCTATTCGATAACTTTGGAATATTGTTTGACATCGTTTGTCTATTCGATTAACCTGGGATATTCTTTGACATCGTTTGTCTATTCGATAACTGGAATATTATTTGACATCGTTTGTCTATTCGATAACTCTGGGATATTATTTTACATTGTTTGTCTGTTTGGTGACTCTGAGATATTATTTATATAATTGGAAATCTATTTTTAAAAATCCTTATATATATGTATGTATGTGATTGGATTTGTTCTATAGTAAGTCATTCATTTGGAAGTCGTTTGACAAAGCATTACATCAGTGGACATTCTTCACTATATTTAGTTGGAGTGAAATGTTCACATGGAGTTTAATACTTTCCGGGTAAAATCAGATATAGTAACACTTAAGAAGAAAAACAGGGTTATACAGGCCATAAAAGATTAAATACATGTTCACAGCCTATTTTCATTATTGGTTTATATGATTTACACAAAAATATCTAGAGTTTGAGAATGGAATAACAGTTTTTGTATAACATAACACAATTGGCCGATCCGCATAGATAATCTCATCGCCCACTCCTAGTAGAACATTTTTTGAAACTATCTTTTCTCTGACATCATTATGAGTAACTATGGTGTTGTAGTTAACTCGAAGATCACGTGATCGCCCATCTCAAAGGATACTCCCACTGGTAGCATCTCTTTATTTTCAATCAGCAACGACCTCTCTCACACTGAGGAGAGTCATTCAGGCGGTAAATGGGCTTCCTAATAATTGAAACCAGACTCGCGTTTTTTTTGTCACGCGACAAAATATACTATCATCTCTAACGATTGGGAAGAATTTCTTCTGAATCCGAGAAACCGCAGCACACTCGCCCACGTTTGTCGCATATAGCGCGCATCTAGTGATTTTGTTTTGTTATGAATTTCGCGCAAAGCTACACGAGGGCTACCTGCGCTAGCCGTCCCTAACTTAGCACTGATAGACTAGAGGGAAGGCAGCACATTGTCAACTCTTGGGCTACTCTTTTACCAACGAATAGTGGATTGATCGCCACATAATAACGTCCCCACGGCTGAAAGGGCGAGCGTGTTTGGTTGCACGCGGATTCAAATTCGCGACCCGTAGATTGCGAGTCGAGCGCCCTAGGCACTTGGCCATGCCGGGCCCTCATCTAGTGGCGACTATCGAAGATAATTCAACATGGTGGCGTCTACGAAGAAAATGAAGACAAAATTAATAAACAAGAACTCTCTTTAGGACTACTATATCTTGTAAAATAAAATGTTCCAAAACTTTTGTCGTACACTGATAAGTTTTGAGCCAATGTTATTATACTTTGACCTTTTCATCAGACTTTTCTGTAAGGCTGCCTTCGCGTAGAAACACAGAATAAATAAATATAATTCACATTAAATTAGGCGATGCACAAATTAAGAATACTATGTAGAGTTTTACCAGACATCGGCTGACGTCACATTATAAGGGCAGGGATATGGTTGTCATGCTGTGATCAAAATTCCTTTCTACTCTCCATTCTTCATATACAATATAATACCTTTCTACTCTCCATTCTTCATATACAATATAATACCTTTCTACTCTCCATTCTTCATATACAATATAATTCCTTTCTACTTTCCATTCTTCATATACAATATAATACCTTTCTACTCTCCATTCTTCATATACAATATAATACCTTTCTACTCTCCATTCTTCATATACAATATAATACCTTTCTACTCTCCATTCTTCATATACAATATAATACCTTTCTACTCTCCATTCTTCATATACAATATAATTCCTTTCTACTTTCCATTCTTCATATACAGTATAATTCCCTTCAGGCTTTCCAATCACGCTGTGAATCGTGGGAATCGCCATGTTGAATAATAATGAACATGCGCGTGATAGCTGACTTCACTCCTTCTGGTCGAATTGTCTCCTGAAGCCGAACAATTGTCCGGGTCCATAGCACACTGGCTGAAAAGGCCTGATAAAACGTTTAGAGATTTACTACTGTCAGTTATCGCCTGACAATTTCCGATCTTGCCGTATACTGGCGCACACTAGCCCGAACCATCAGATTAGCTGTGGGATGACAACTTTCACACAAAAATTATCCTGGTGTGCAGAGGATTCATACATATAACCACTAAAATAAAATCATCTTCAAAATTATAACTATAAATTATTCATGAAACTAAATTAATTAGATTGATCTAATCAACATCTCAAGATATAAATAGAGGTTTACTGTTATGAATTCTAAATATATTACAATGTAGCCCAACAGCTTCAATAAAAACGAGGTTATGCCCAAAAATAAGAAAAATTAAATTTTGGGGGAGTTTAAATTTCGCACAAAGCTACACGCAAGCCTTCCCTAACTTAGCAGTGAAAGACTAGAGGGAAGGCCACCTACCGCCAATTCTTGGGATACTCTTTTACCAACGAATAGTGGGACTGGCCGTTACATTATCACGCCCCAACGACTGAATGGGCGAACATATCTGGTGAGACGGGTATTCGAACCTGCGACCATGACATTGCCAGTCGAGCTCCCTAACCACCTGGCCATGCCGGGCCTTTAGCGATTGGAATGCACTGTGTCTTCACTTGGGTACCTTCGTCTATAACAATATTTTCGGCCGTAATTCCAATAATATCTCACGACGGTTGGTCAGGTTAGGGGATTTAGGTTAAGTGGACAATCATAAACCATACCAAGCCACGTTTGGGGAGTAAACATTCTCCATATGAATAAATATATTTATATTACTTTTATTTTTTAAGGGTATTATTTCTATTTTATTATTTTGCTTTTAAATAATTTTATCTTTGAGGTCTTTTCAATAACCTTTAGAGTGAAAAAAATCATTGCCAAAAAAGTTAAAATTCAAGTAGAATTTACATAAAACACGTTTTTGCTTCCTTTCTTATTTCATTTATAAAAATGGCACATAAAACTTACTTTGTAGAGATAAATCTACAGACAAAAATTATCGTCACGTGCCACTTTCACAAAAACAAAATATTTTGTAAAAACAAAATATCAAATCCTAATTAACTCATAAAGCATTATTTAGATAGCTATAACTCTGCCATAAAGTTACATAATTTTATGTCAAATTCATAAACGATCTTGGAATAAACAAAGGACTTTCGAATACACAAAATGAGTTAGATAACAGCCTAATATAATTTTTATGCAATTAATGTGCGTATTATCAAAAAACAACAAATCATGGGCGTATCAGTAGAATATACTTTTGTGACAAACTGCTACTTAGTATTATTGGAATAAAAATTAACCTTCCAAATCAAGTTTCCATATAGGTATTGACACTTGTTACTAAATTAACTTCCAAGTCAAGTTTTATAGGTATTGACACTTGTTACTAAATTAACCTTCCAAGTCAAGTTTCCATATAGGTATTGACACTTGTTACTAAATTAACCTTCAAATCACGTTTCCATATAGGTATTGACACTTGTTACTAAATTAACTTCCAAGTCAAGTTTCCATATAGCTATTAACACTTGTCACCAAATTAACTTTAGAAATCACGTTTCCATATAGGTATTGACACTTGTTACTAAATTAACCTTCCAAATCAAGTTTCCATATAGGTATTGACACTTGTTACTAAATTAACCTTCCAAATTACGTTTCCATATAGGTATTGACACTTGTTACTAAATTAACCTTCCAAATCAAGTTTCCATATAGGTATTGACACTTGTTACTTTGATCATTTTCAAACAGAATCAAAATAAACATCAGAATGCATTACATCAGCTCCAAGAAAGTGCTTTCTTCTTGTTTTTCAAACAAAGACTTAAAAGCCATTTTTTACTTTGTAAAACTCCACGTAATACTAAACACTAAGTGTCCCATTAATCTTAATACTGGAATGAGCGTTTGGGACGGAACAGAAAGCGAAAGCGAATTAAACAAATATTACAGGTATAAAATTCAAAGTTTTGTATACTTTATTCAAAATGTTTTAATGGCCAGTGTCAAGCTGCATGCTGTTGGCACTCAGAATTTGGCATCTATCGCTAACTCTTGGACCAGTACTGTTTGACCGAATAGTGTCATTTGGCAGTCAGTCTTATAACACACCTACCGCCCCAAATGTGTAGGTAGGGTAACTTCTTTGCGTGTTTTAACAGAACAAGCAGATCTATAGTCTCATACCTTAACCTCTAGATCTCTGTCTGCTCAGGCGGGAAGAAAGGACACAAAAAGTTTGCTCAAATTGATGTTGTAAATGGGCGATCTCAACACTAAATGAAAGGACGGACGTAGAAATGCTTCTTGCTTTTCATGCAGGTGGCTGGGTAAGAAACACGAATCCATATTTGATACAGATTGATTCTTAATGATATATCGTGTTATTATTATTATTTTCTAAATTATATCAAGTGATGCTTCTATTGACTAAATCTGTTATTTCGTGAGATAAACGTTTTTACATATATACAGTGTAATTCTCACAAGTACCTGGTGAGTACAACTAACGATAACTTGTCATTATCAGTATTCTGTTTTATAGTTCGTGTGTGTGTGCCTAGCTACATTATAGATTTTTCCAGAGATTCAATTCTGTAAGATATAAGGCAATGGAATGACATTTGATATCTTCTTAGAGTTTCTATAAACACCAGCGATATCTCTCTATTAAACATCATTTTACGAACAATATAATTAATTTACGACATTACTCAAAACTAGCTAAATGTTTGCTTTCTGTAGACTTGAACACAATAACTTTGTTCAATCTTCAGTTCGTAGACACTGATTTGTTTTGTTTTGAATTTCGCGCAAAGCTACACGACGGATATCTGCGCTAGCTGTTCCTACTTTAGCAATGAAAGACAAGAGGGAAAACAGCTAGTCATCACCACCGCCGCCAACTCTTGGGCTACTCTTTTACCAACGAATAGTGGGAGTGACCGTCACACTATAACACCCCCAAGGCTGAAAGGGCGAGCATGTTTGGTGGGACGGTGATTCGAACCCGCGATGGCGAGTCGATTGCCCTAACCGCCTGGCCATGCCGGAGCAGTAGCCATTGAAACAGAAGAGTAATGAAAGTTACTGCTCGTGGTTCGGCTTTAAACTTTTACTGCGTGGGTGATAAATTCAGGTGTAGCAAACCCATTAATTTTCTTTACGGACTGACTTTCAAAATATTCATTCAATCCTACACATTCAAGAGCCAACGCAGCGAAGAGTAGCTTGAAGTCTTAAAACGCCAACATTCAGAGTTCGGTCCCTGCATTGAGCACAACGAAGGTAGCGCGTTATACGACCTCACGCCAATAAATTAGTACAAATATTTTTTGTTTGTCACATAAGAAATTAACCAATGTCGTTATTATGTAAGTTTTTGGATTTAAAGTTCAGAAATATGTAGTTCTGAACATCACACTGCAGATGGACCTGAAATTAGCAGACATGACCATAATGATATGCTGTACACAATAACACAAAAAAAATCAAATTCTCCACCAGGTGTAGCATTATTGCATTCTAATTAGTAGAAGTGCTTTATTAAGGCTGTTTTGAAACTGTGAATCCGATGGTTTACGATTTGCATCTCGTTGCCACAAAAATGTGTTCCGCACTTTGGGATAGTAGTTATGCTCTAAAAGAGCTGGTTTTTATCCCACTCTTCGATCAGATAAGAGTGGCCCAAGAGTTGGCTGTGGGTGTTGTTGACTAGCTGCTTTATTGTATCAAGCAGCTTAAAATTAGAGACGGCTATATGCAGATAAGCCTTATGTAGCTTTGCATTTTTCACAGCATTTAAGTTAAGCATTTTTCACAGTGAAATGACTCCATATCATTTGTACTCGAGTTAACGTATTCACTCACTTTATCCCAGAGTTCTGTTTTATTCTGCTTTTCGGTTGTGGTCAGTTGTACAGAAATATACTGATTACTTCATAAGTCGAAATATTGTGCAATTAAATTTTAGATAATAGACATAAAGATCAAATGTTTATTAATTTTAGAATAAATGTATTATGAAATACTACAGCTTAACTGTGTCATTCGCTATTGAATTATTTTTTTTCAATCACGCTTTTCCACATAGTAAGGAAATATGAAAAGTTGTTACTAACGTAGGCCTAACATATCACAAGTAACACAACAAACATATTTCAGGCAGTCTGGAAGATCGCGCACCTGAAAATATTGTGTTAGGTTTATTGAGTTAATACATTATCATGGGTTAATATTACTTAACAGGATATTGTCCTTCTATTTGCAATATCTCATAGAACCATCCTAGCAAAATCAAGAAAATGCAGTTATTTCAGTAACTTTAGATTGCAGTCACGTATTATAAGGAAGGTTTAAGCTGGAATATTTGCATACGTTTAAAATAAGGTGAATAACAACAACTGTAATTGGAGAAATACAGTTCTACTAAGATTAATTACAGTTTTACCTCATCGATCCCCCCCTCCCATTTCAAGTTAAAACAGGGTATGTAACGTCTTGACCACTCTGGCTACGTAACTCTAATAATTGAAAATTAATCATGGTCATATAGAAAAAAAACGTTGTTTTAACTTTTAACGAACAAGACTTTAGTTCAACTGAAAATGAAATTACAAATGTAATAAAATATTTTGATATAAATGACACTTCTTGTAAACTACTAGATAAGATAACAATGTTTACTGGCATTTGTTTGTTTGTTGGTTAGCTCGAAGATTTATAGTAAGCTCTCTGTGCTAAGCCCACTGGAAGTATAAAAACCCAATTTTCAGCGTTATAAGCCCTAAGACTTGCCGCTGAGACAATGTCTATATTTTGTTAGTATTTTTTACAGGTGTGTAGTTTATTCAAAATGGATACCATGTCCAAATCAATCCTAAAGTAAAAAATATTCCCCCTAAAGCAGTTACAAGATTAACCAAGACAACGAGAACTTTACAAAAAGAAAAAGGACCTACCACATTCAACGTGAAGCTACTTTTGAGACATTTGTATACTAAGGAAGAATAGACAAAAAAAATTAAAAATTACCATACAGAAATAATGATTCGTTATTTCAATATATCCTAACATTTGTTTTTTCGGATGTTTTCGCTAACCTATTTAAAGGGGACCCGGCATGGCCAGGTGGTTAGAGTGCTCGACTCGCAATCTGAGGGTCGCGGGTTCGAATCCCCGTCCCGCCAAACATGCTCGCCCTTTCAGCCGTGGGGGCGTTATAATGTCGCGGTCAATCCCACTATTCGTTGGTAAAAGAGTAGCCTAAGAATTGGCGGTGGGTGGTGATGACTAGCTGCCTTCCCCCTTGTCTTTCACTGCTAAATTATGGACGGCTAGCGCAAATATCCGTCGTGTAGCTTTGCACGAAATTCAAAAACAAACAAACAAATATTTAAAGAGCTATCTGCGTTATAAGTCCCTAGTTCTGAACTAATAAACTAGATGAAAGACAGCCAGTCAACAACACTCATCACTAACCCTTGGGCTACTCTTGTCTGACCTTATAGTGGAATTTCACTGTCACTACTATAACGGACCCACAACCCAAAGTGCGTAGCGCAACATTTTTTTCAGGTGACTGAACGAGAACATTGGACCCACAGTGCCACAACTAACAACTTAGTCAAGCTCTGTCCAACATTTGTTAATAGCTTAACATTTCCTAATGAAGAATTTTTAACTGTATAATGTAGAGCAAGCAGTTCATTTGCTTATTATTATTAAATTTAACTTCTGTTAAAATGTGCACTAAAAGAGGTAGTAATTTCAGTCAGGGAAGTGAAACTTCGTGCAGTAACTTTATATCAGGGGAGTGAGACTTCGTGCAGTAACTTTATATCATTAGAGTGAGACTTCGTACAGTAACTTTATATCAGGAGAGTGAGACTTCATACAGTAACGTTATATCAGGGGAATGAGACTTCATACAGTAACTTTATATCAGGAGAGTGAGACTTCGTACAGTAACTTTATATCAGGGGAGAGAGACTTCATACAGTAACTTTATATCAGGGGAGAGAGACTTCGTACAGTAACTTTATATCAGGAGAGTGAGACTTCATACAGTAACTTTATATCAGGGGAGTGAGACTTCGTGCAGTAACTTTATATCAGGAGAGTGAGACTTCGTACAGTAACTTTATATCAGGAGAGTGAGACTTCATACAGTAACGTTATATCAGGGGAATGAGACTTCATACAGTAACTTTTTATCAGGGGAGAGAGACTTCATACAGTAACTTTATAATCAGGAGAGTGAGACTTCGCACAGTAACGTTATATCAGGGGAAATGAGACTTCGTACAGTAACTTTATATCAGGGGAGGGAGACTTCATACAGTAATTTTCTGTCAGGGAAGTAACCCATATAGTAACTTTTATATGTATGCAAATAAACGTTTTTTAAAAGTACAGAAGATCTAAAGATGGCGATTTTGGTATGAATTGGGCCACAGAAGAGGGAACGTGTTTTTGCAAAGGAATGAATCGCAGAATTTAGGATAAATATAGAATGTGCTACAAGATTTCAGTGAAGCGTTGTACTAACTTATGCACCATAATTTACTTCTCTACTACAGTTAATATTACTTTAAGCACATTACCCAGCATCTTCGTTTTCTGACACATAACCTGCATACTGACATCACAGAAATGACCAATCATGTACAAACTCATAACAGGAAAAGGGAGACCATTCGTTCGATTAGGTTATGAAAAAACTTTCTTATTACATTCGTTCTAGACTACTGTAATCAATGCCTATAGATAAACTACGAATTGTAGCTCCCGAGTCGTGGCCACCACTCAACAAAGGGTTAAGCCCCTATAACAGTAGAGGGTTTTACTTATTACAATGTTGAAGGTCATTAGTTATTTATTCTAGTATTAATTATCCATGACTTTGATTATATTTTAAGTTGCCTTATAACTGTTCTGTAGCATCCACTAAAGTTTTGATTTTGCTCTTGAGAAAATAGAAGAAATACTTAAGACAAATACTAAAATGACTATATTAGCAAAACCTAGTGATTAGATAGTGATGTCTGTATACAATTTAGTTTATTAAACTTTATTTGTTAATAAACATTTATATTTAACTGAAACGAGACCTAGTTATCTGCTGTGACACATTGTCAAGACTATCAGTGGTGTTCGTGTCTCCCGTTTTCGACTCTTCACTGTTTCGAAGACTAAGAGAAGATGCACTATCATCATGGCCACTGTACAACATCTGTTTAGGACACTTCTTCGATGCGAGTCTCTTAACGTCTTCTACGCCATCTGTTCGAATGTCTGGATCAATGGGGTTAACGTGTTGATGACGTAGACGGTAAAACCAAACGTTCGACATAATACCCTGCTAAGGAATATACACAGAGACTAGCTAAAGAATTTTTAACGATACGTTACCAAACTAACTCCACCACTATTATCATATATTTATTCAATAAGTGTGTGTAAAATTATGTGAAAATTAAGCGGTTTTTGATGTATGTCTAAATCAACATCTAAGATCACGAAAGTGAAAAATATTCCAAGTACTAATTAGACAGGACATCAATATAAATGTTCTTAATTAGGAGTTTAAGCGTAAAAAATACCTATATACTGCAAAACCACGTTCTGGCCTAAGAAGCAAAAGACAAAAAAATCGTGAAAGTAAATTTGATTCAAAACGTTTAATCCTAAACTAACAGTTTAGAACTAAACGCAATCGGGGATATTCAGAAAACTTTTCTCTTCATCCCCACTCAAGATATAAAAATAGGATCGACTGCGTGAAAAAACAACAACAACAACAACAACAAATAATACTTCATACTGATTAGATATGTCATCTGTTGTCGAGCAAGCAAAGGTAAGAGAACCGAAGGCAGCACAGGAGTGGGAGTAGCACACAAAACCAACGGGTGGGATCTATAGATCCAATACCCAGAATTGTGATGTGGGAGGAAAACGGGAGTACCTCAAGAAAAACCCGTTTTCACTACCCGGCCTTAGAAGCAGTGATTGCAAGTTAACATATAAGACCAATTATGTAGGTTAAATGTTCAACAGTTCGAATTTAACACCAGCTGGAAAATAAACTTCAGTTCAGTATCTTTTAAATTAAACCGTAGCATAATGGCTAAAATCGCCACCAGTTATTTCTAAAAATTTAGACTCTCTTAGTTTGAATAGGCGTAATTATCAAAGTGTCCTCACCTTAGTTAGAACACGCGTAATTATCAAAGTGGTTTCCAGTTCGAAGCCCAAGGCCAAAAAATCTTAAGTTGACATAGTTTTCTTTTGTCAGCAGTCAAAAAAGAAAGAAAAAAAAAAACATGAACGAAACTCTTGGTGGGGATTCGGGAAACGAGAAAACAATTATACATACATACAATTATATACATAGGCATAAACAACTGGCTGACAATGTCTGGACGAGCAAATGAGGTCAGCCGTAAAGGTGTTGTACGTTGTTCAACTATAAGCAACGGGGATCAACGCATTTAAAGCCAAAGCATTTGATATGGGAGGGGGGAGTGCTCCGAGAAAAATCTACTTTAACTGGGCGGCGCATACTGGAAACTGAAATTTAAGTAAAGAAAAATAAGAGAACACTTGAACTTTAAATACAGTAAATTAAAATATGATAAACATTTTGTTCAGTAGTGTATACTGCACTTAGCAATTTCAATGCGACATCTAGCGATCGCGGACTGCGGATCCTTGATATATCATCTGTTACTTTGTTTCCAAGCGTATTAAGACCAGAGCAATAGTGTGGATATGCCTCAAATAACAGAAAATGGTAACAAAACTCGCTTCATAGTTAGTCTAAGATAAGTCATCAAACTGATAAGCTTCCGACATCAAAGTTCAAGGTTATATCGACATTTAGCAAAAAAAAATGTGTTTTTCTGTATTTTTGAAATGCCTGTAGCAATATTACCTAAGAAAAGATAGTTCAACAAAAGAAGGTTTTATCAAACTAGCACCATCAGCATAAGACATGGAGCAGCTTATAACTTGGAATATTAGGTTTTCAATCATGTATATTTTCCATGTTTCTTTGGGATCATAAATTTAAACGTCTTTTGACTCAAAAGTTAAAAAAAAAATGTGTAAGCGTGAGAGTTAAAGACTTAAGAAACAAAATTTAAATAGAAGTACAGAAAACCTATAACCCATTTGCGAAAATTTGATCTTGAATGCGTAGAATATTAACCTTAAAACATATCTGAGAAGCTAATGGAATTCAGATTCTGGAACTTTCGTGAAATATATACAGAAAAGTGTAATTTCTTAACGTTTCTCTGTATAGGACCTACTCGTTTACTGTTCAGTATTTGAAAGAATAGAACATGTTCAAATTATCTTTATAATCACACAAATATCACACCTTTAAAGAAAAATAAACAGTAGATAAAACAACTTATTTTCCCTATACTGTCATCTCATCTTAGCGTGTTGTTTTTTTTGTCTTTCTAATACACTTCCAACTCTCTTCACAAATGTTGTCAGTCACTCAAAAAAAAACACAAAAAAAACGTAAATCCCAATCAGTCCTCTTTGTAAAAGTGTTGACTTCTATAGAAATTACCCGTAGATCATGTGTTTCTTCTTCAAACATCTAGTACTGATTAGTTATATACACAGATCAGGCAATTTGAATATCTGGAACTCATTATATAGAATACAGTGTTTCCATTGCATTTATAGTGGAAAAGGTATATGTATACATATATCAAATTACATTTTCTTGTTCTATGGGAAATTATGTATATGTTGAAGAATAATACATGAGAAAGATTAGACTGCAACTCTAACTTAGTTTAGTTGAAATATTTGTTTGAATTTACTTAAACATGTTCTGGTTTAAAGTCATAAGAACTATGTAATCGGCAAGTTTCTAGGGGATCTTTTTTTTTTTGACAACGTTCGAAAAGAAATCTCAACTATCACTTAAAACAACAAATAAGCGAGATAAGTGATATTTGGGTTTGAATCCATAGATAAACTCAATTCACGGTTAAAACATTAACAGTTGATTGCTAGACTTTTATTCCAATAGTGTTTGGAGAATTAAATTATTCATATTGTTTATTTTTGTTTTTCTTTTATTATTTGGGACGTATGCAAATTATTGATGGCAATTTTGCGAAAACGCCTCTCTCTCTCTTTTGTTTTTATAATTAAATAATTAAAACAAATTATTTTGTATATTTTACATTGAAAGTTGAAGTCGAAAGTTTAACGTTTTTCCTAAATTGTACAAACTACTGTAATATAACACTGACCCCCCGCTTTTTTTTTAGGAAATACTAAAACGTAGACGTTAATGCTTGAATGAATAGTAATAAATCAGACTGTGGCAGCATACGTAAACTATTTTCTATCACTCCTTTTGACTTTGTTGATTTTCTCAGCAAGCCAGATTCCAATGTTATTCGCCAACACTAATATTCTGATGGAATCACCTAGTTACGTGACGTTTTTGGATGATTTGTTTTGTTGCGTGTTTGTTGAGGTTCAATTTTAGTCATACGTTTAATTCAGTTTTAGTTATGTTCTTTTGCTACTTCCGTGAGCAAATATACATAGTAGGAAGTATAGAAAATCAATACCAAGGTCCTTCTGCGACTTCCTTTCATGGAAGCTGGAAATATTTTAATTATAACTTTCCGTGCACCTGATTAAACCAGTATGCGTGTGAGTTTGGTTACAACGTAGAAAAGGAAACGAACAATGTTTTATACAAGAATACGTGGAGATTTTGTTAAATACATATCGCAAATTTGGCCATATATCTCAGAATAAATCATAGCAACTTTTGGAGAGTCTTGTATGACCCTGGAATGAAACAGTTTATTAGATTATTTGTAATTAAGAACAAAACTATACAGCGGGCTATCTGTGCTCTGCCCAGTAGGGGTACCGAAACCTAGATTCTAGCGTTGTAAGTCCGCAGACATACCGCTGTGCCACTGGGGGGTGGGGGGTGAAACATATCGATCCATAGATCACCATGTTTATTTGCTTTTATATAGATTTTACATCTTCTGATCATGATTTGAACACTTGTTTGTTTGCCTCATTCCTAAATCACCATATTCTATGTTCATCTACACTTAAGTTTCTATTGTTTTAGGATAAACATTTACTTTTCAAAAAATGTTCTTAATAAAGTGAAACCTGTCCAATACTTTATATTAAAAAAATACATACTTGTTTAATGGTTAAAATTTCTTCAAATCAAGTCTTATAACTCAGAAAACATTATGCGTTTCTATAGAAGTTTGATTCGTTCTTCACCAGTTGCAATTTTAACTGTTTGATTCTGTCACAAACGATTTATTTTTTCAAGGGTTGAAAGCATCAAACCTTTTTGTTTTAATAACATATGTATTCTGGTAGTTGAGGTTACAAAAGTTATAACCTTAGCATAAAACATGTTTTCTCTAAATATGGATTTACTTGTTTAACACAGAATAAATAAATAAGTTTGCGAAACAACAGTAGGCATTATTTGAGCACGACTTAACATAGTTTGTTTTTATAGCGCATGCATCGTTTTATTTTTTCTCGCGCGTGTTTAAGCAGACAACAGGGTGACTTTAGAGATAGAGTATAACATCTGTCGCGCCAAATTTCCGTTTTGTTAAGTGAGCCTTTTAACTACACTGGTACGTATTCTATATTGTGCCAGAATAAACTAAATTTCACATTCAACCCCATACCCACATGAACATATATGCTAAAACACAAGCTTTAGAAATACCATATTTCAATAAAGGTGGCTAGCCTTGTTGACGTATCTTTATTTAATAATACATTTAACAGTAGCTGCTTGAGTCTGATGTAAAACGAAAACTTGTTAAAAATAGTTTTATGAGAGGGGGAAGACATCGAATCTTTGCCTTTTACATGTTAGTAATACTGTAACTCAAGAATTTGCTGTTACTTTTTGCTGAAATCTAAACATCTCGATACAAAACTACTTTAATTTAAGTACATATGTTTAGACTTTTTAATTATCGTTAATTTATATCAGTGTTATTACATTAATGTTTAACTATGTCATCAGTTGTCTTATGTGAAACTTAGAATATTATAAAACTTACATCACATACTTAAAAAACAATTACAAATCTCCGTGATGACTAAAAGCTGGTTACTCACTTAATAAAAACAAAATTGGTAAGGTAAGTAATGTCATCGAACAATGTTTTAAAACAGACATAGAAGAAGAAGGATCATGGATATACGAGTAAGAGAAAAACCAAAATAAAAATAAAGTTTAGATAAATCTTTAATTTTTCTCTTTCAAAGAATACTTAAAGTATTTTTTTTTTATAAATGATACACGAAAACCGTCGGCACTTGACGAAACTCCATAAGTATAGAATTGAGGAAAAAACAAGACAATTGTACGTTTAATAAATACATAATTTATTACGACCATGGTTTCGCCAGATGATGTATTTGTGAAACGTACAATTGTCTTGTTTTTCTCAATTCTATTTTTTTTAAATTAAGTATAATTAATTCATATATATATATT
>NW_013669549.1:65678-79279 GCF_000517525.1 Limulus polyphemus | reverse complement strand
CTTCAACTGCTATATATTTAATATATAAAACTTACTTTTCCTTCAACTGCTATATATTTAATATATAAAACTTACTTTTCCTTCAACTGTTATATATTTAATATATAAAACTTATTTGTACTTCAACTGCTATATATTTAATATATAAAACTTATTTGTACTTCAACTGCTATATATTTAATATATAAAACTTATTTGTACTTCAACTGCTATATATTTAATATATAAAACTTATTTGTACTTCAACTGCTATATATTTAATATATAAAACTTATTTTTACTTGAACTTATTCACTTTATTCTAAGTAATATTTTGTCGTATAACAATTAAAACACTCACAGTTTAACTATTATTAATTACAATACAATTATTGGCCTAAGTTGTTTTCGTACAAGAAGTAAAACGTATCTCACAATAAATAAAAATTAGTTAGCTGAAAAATATTATTCAAGAATTTTAATTGAAAAAAAAAAGTTTCTCCTCACATAATTGGAGGAAAGTAATAAAGTTTCTGATGTTATTTTTATCTCTATTTTATTATTCTGAATTAATTTCATAATATTGAGTATTTTCCGTGAATTTCTCAGAAAATGTTTATAGTATGTTGTAATCGGAGTAAAGTTTTTATATAATGATTATTCGTTACTACTCATAAATAACATTACACATTTTCAAAGCATATTTAACTGGTAAAGGTTAAAAAGAAATCGGTTGTACTAGTTTCTTATTTAACGAGCGTTGGCAATGAAAGTTACTGTATTTAATACTAGTTACATTCTAAGTCGGAGTATTCCGCGGGAAATCGTTTAATGAACACACAAGTTCATCTTGCGGATCTAACTTTTTCTCTATTCAAAGTCCGAACAATGTTTCCGAATCTGGTGAGACTACGCTCTGAATTTATCCCACAAGCCTTAATGAGGTAAGATCGACTCATTGTTACATATTAGCTTTTATCTCATACATTTAATGACTTTTCATATACCCAAAGACTAAAATAAGGTTGGCTTCTAATTCCTAATTCACAAATAAATGAAAAGAAAATAAGTCACAAAATCTCTCTTACCTTTTCCACCAAACTTTCAATTACACCTAGTTTCCTTTTTCAATTACACCTAGTTTCTGTTTGTCAATTACACCAGTTTCCTTTTTCAATTACACCTAGTTTCCTTTTGTCAATTACACCTAGTTTCCTTTTGTCAATTACACCTAGTTTACTTTTTCAATTACACCTAGTTTCCTTTTGTCAATTACACCTAGTTTACTTTTTCAATTACACCTAGTTTCCTTTTATCAGTTACATCTAGTTTCCTTTTGTCATGTACACCTAGTTTCCTTTTTTACAATTATTTCAAGTTTTCTTTTTATCAGTTATTCCTAGTTTCTTCACATTAGAAAATTACGAATAACTTGATAGCGATGATTTCACAAGAGTTCAAATTTCTGATGAATTTATGTCATTTAAGTTGTTACAAAGTTTTTGAATATTTCATTTTAACTATTGTCTTAACAAAAGACTAAATATATTGAATTCTTACGTTACGAATTTACGCGTAGCAAACAGATAGATTGCAAAACGGTTGTAAAATACCTGTAATTTACCCGAATGATCTAGACGCGAACAGAAGATATTAGATATTTCTAAATTTCACAATACAATATACTAATATCGTTAACAACGTTAAGAAGAAGCCTACAAATTAAAAATTCGTTACAGAAGGAAAAGTAACATACAAATCTATCCACAATATAAAATTCGTATAATACTTATTAATAGATTAAAACTTATGCCTAACTAATCCTTAACGCACACTGAACGATTGACGAACTTGTCACAAAACAAAAGCAAATGACTGCTGATCACAATATGAACTTAACTTGAAGGCTATCAAGTTACGAACTTATAGCTCCCGAGGATAGTTGAAACTACTGTTACTACGCTTTGTTTCTAAAGAATACCAAACTTGAACTGACAGAGTTTGCACACGTGTCTGTAACTTTTTCTTTGAACTCTGCCAATCCGTTACTATTTGCGACTTTCCTGCCATCTGGTGCCATTCAACAATAAACCTCGATGAAGAAGCTGAGTTTTTCGTCGATCACTCGCAACGGCAACATTTACAAACGTAATCTGTTTGTTTACGAAATTCTAGATAATTTTCCATTGTGATCGATCATGAAGATAGGATTACAGAGACACTACCTTATTACTACAGAGAGAAATCAAATTTGTAATATTATCTTATTTTATACACAATTAATGAGGAAATGCGTTACTTGTTTTTACCATAAAATTTTTTGCAAGAAGAAACTTTAGTCAGCGAGACATTATTTTTGCCCACTGTTTTCCTCCAATGATGTATATGTTCGAGTTATCTTCCCTCCACCTCAGGAATTACGCTTTCACATCTTCCCTTCACCTCAGAAATTACATTTTCACATCTTCCCTTCATCTCAGAAATTACATTTTCACATCTTCCCTTCATCTCCAAAATTATGTTTTCACATCTTCTCTTCACATCAGAAATTACATTTTCACATCTTCCCTTCACCTCAGAAATTACATTTTCACATCTACCCTTCACCTCATAAATTACATTTTCACATCCTCCCTTCACTTCCAAAATTATGTTTTAACAAAGCAATTTGGAAAATAATGGTTATTCATTACCTTTCCTGAAAACTAACACGTAATCTTCTGAAACATAAGACAGTACAGACTAAGAAAAGATACACTGTTTCTCAGTTTTCGTTAATACTTGCTATCTCGCATGAAAAACAAAACAGTATTCTAGTTTAAAGTGAAACTTAAAATTATCGAAACCTCTTATTAAACTAAGAATGGATTTCTTATTATAATTGTTATCAATCCAAAACATGTTTATAAACCTTTTAATTATACCTCTCCTTTCACGGAATGTCTATAAATACACTTGCTATGACTTAATTCACCCATTTTAACAAAACAACACGACAGTTAAAAATACTCGACCAGGACATGCAGAAGTTTCAAACAGAACCAGAGAAAAACTTACAAGTCTTTGTTCTTCTTTACTTTAAATACACAGGAAAAATTACAGCTATTTCTACTGATAATTTCTATATTTTATATGCGCAATAAAAGACAATATAATTAACAAAAAAATGGAACATTGGCTTATTTCTAAAAAAAAATTGAGTAATGAAGGAGAAAATGATGGGCTTCTTCTAATTCTGCCCCCAGTGACACAGTGGACTTCCAATACTAGAACCGTGTTTCGATACCCGTGGTGGGCAGATCACAGATAGCCAGCCCATTGTGGAGCTTTGTGTTTAATTTCAAGCAAACAAACAAACTTTCCAATCCTAAAATACAGCCCCATTTGTTTTTAGCTTTCGTATTTTAAGTGCTACAATTTGATCAATTTTGGACTGTTAGTCTTTGTAAATATTAGAGTATTTTCTTTTTCTATACTATCTATTCATTGATTTTTCCTGACATTTTCATGTTTGCTTCTCTTGTATAACTTGTATGTTATTACAGATCGCTTATGATGGATTCGGTTTGGTAACTTTCTATAGTTTCGGAATTTATATTTTCAGTAGTGTCACGGCGTTCCTGTTCGTAATTATTCGTTCAGATTTGAAAAACTATATATACAAGAGTATTTTACAAATAATCTGAAATATGAACAAATGGAATAAGATCATGTTTTCTCATAAAGCGTAAATATTTTAACAAGTAATAGTTCTGTCCCTGATACGAACTGAACAGTGACGAGACCAGTAAATTTAGTTGTCAGGGCTTTGACATAGCTTCAACCCGGTCTTGCTGTAGCAGATCATTGAACCTGATAAATTTCTTTAGAAAAAATACTAACTGCTTAAACAATAACAGAGAAAAATGCTCTCGTTTCTAAGATCGTTGCATATATTTTTGTAACAATAGGATTTGTTGTTATTCTTAGATTTAAATTACGCATCCGAAGACGAAAATAAACGTTAATTAAGGATCTAATGAACAAATATGGTGCCATCTAAACTTTACCAAACTTAATGATTAATGGGATTTGTTCATTACTAGCTTATTTGTCTAGTAATTTAATCTCTTCTCGATTTTTGTTTTATACAAACTGAATGTAATGTCATTGGTGATGAATAGAACGTTTGGGAGATTTATTTTTCATCCTTTGTGTTACTCTCCATTTCATACGAAATAATGTCCCCTGATGGATAATCAGTAAACTTGATCCACCAAAATTTAGGGCTCGTTCCCTGTGGCGGGCACAGAGCAGAAAGTTCATTATGTTGCTTTGCGCTTAACAATAGCAAACAATGCTATGGAAAAAATACGTAAAAAACTATAGCCGAGTTTTCATAAGCTTACACCAAAAATGAACACTATATGTGGTTATATGGATGAAATAGAAGTTTTATAGCTGTGTTGCAGTCAAATAGTGGCTGTTGTGTGCGTGATTCTTATAATATCCGACAGTAAATGAAGAATGAGTTTAAGAAATGAAAACATAATCAAAACCCATAACTTGGTGTAAACTTAATTAATACAACTTTGATGACAGCTACATACAAAGTTTTCAGTATATATATCAATATTATTTTGTATATGCATATCAACAAGTCACGTGATAAACACAGCCGATTTTTTGGCGATTTGTATGTAGTGTGATGTCACCGAAAATCGATAATTTGGGGAAGGATATGTAACAGCCCTTTCTGACTCAAAATATGCATTCACTCAGATAATAAAGATCGGGATTTAGAATTTCAAAGATTGGAATAACCTTTGTATTTAACGGCATTGAAAAACAAAGAAATATGGATCAGTTTGGGGCACTAGGACTATCCAGAAAGAGACTTGAAAATCATTCATTCCCAAGTTGTACTGACAAAGTTCGGAGTCTTGTAACACGTGAGAATTCATGAACACAAAGACCAGTGACAAAAGCTGTTCATATATCCCAGAAAGCATTCACAACATAATTAAGAAGGATACCTGTATGGAAAAATAGCAAAATTCACCTCAACACTATCCAGGAAATGATTACCAATTGTAAAAAAAATCGTGTGAACGATGCCTAGTCAGGAAACAACCGTGACAAGATTTATGCTATATTATGCTTTTCAATCAGTGGAATGTTCATTCTTTAGCAGCTTAAGGTATGTAATAGTTAAACGAAAGATATGAGTGGAAGCCTTAATTTCATGAATTCACACATTTTTGGTCTCGTTTGTACGGTACAAATGATCCACAACATTGGTCTGATATTAAGCAGAATTCATTTTAACCTTTGTGTCCACTCTTCTAATCCCTAACTCGCTTCTAGCGCAGCACCCAACTATGATCACGAATCCCTTTTAAAATGTTCGCGGCATCCCGTGTATCACCTTGGGAATTTTTGAGCTATTAGTAATTAATCAGACACCAATGGATGCTGCCTCACGCTAATTAGCTGCCTTAGGCAACAGAGGGGAGGGAAACAGATTGAGACCAAGAGATCACACGACGTCATATTTCCACGTTCTGTCACCAGAAGGCGTGTTACTAAGGTAGGGTTGCTTGAAATAACCTTACAAGCTATTTGTCATCTTCATGTTCAAGAAGTATTTCTTTGAAACTGAGGTGTGTTTTTAAAACTCATAAAATAAGTTGTTTGTCATCTTTATGTTCAATAAGTATTTCTTTGAAACTGGAGTGTATTTTTTAAGACTCGTAAAATAACTGAATGAAAACTTAACATCTTTGCGCGAGTTTAGACGATAGTAAGCCAAAACGATATTTGTCTGGTTTAACTGTGAAAGATATTAATGTCTATATCTCCAATGATGAGCAGCGACTTCAGCGTTGATAAATATAACGTCTTTAACTAGATGTACTTCCGTAGGGTCCCCGAAGGTGTTATGTTTCAAGAATAAATAGAACCAAAATTAAGAGTAACAAATATTTATATTTCTTACTTTTGAAGTTCATATATGTCGTAGCCTACAGAGTGCATAATTCTTCTTGTGATTCATGGCATGAGCACGTTTCACTGACGTCACGACAGTACAAACTGCATCGTTAACCGTCCCTTATGTGACGTCATATTAGTGTATACTGACTGACTGGCAGACAACACATTACCGTATAGTGGTGCGAGTGGTTAAAACAGGTGACTCCCTCCAGGCGTCCTTCTGCCACCTTTCAGGGAAATAATCTCAGAAGAATTAGTCATTAATGTAGTATACACTCTTACAAATGATATATACGTCAGTTGACTTTCGTCTTCAGACACACCCCAACGAGCGAAACAGAATTTAGGCAATATTTAGAAACATATATTTTCCCAGGGTTAGTATGGATATGATCATGACTCAGATGAACATCTTTTCGTTCAGCATACAGCTGAACGTGGGTATTTTGTGACTCTGTAGTGTTGTATTATACAAGTTATCCTAAAATCTCCTATTTAATGTTTTTTCTAAAACGTATCTTGTGAAGATTTAGGAGTATAATGATACACTTCATAAATTTTGATTATATGGTATCCACGCTCTGGAGCTTTCGCAACTTCACCTGTCACCCAGGTTATAATAAAAGCGCCCCACAGTGGCACAGCGGAATGTCTGCGGACTTATAACGCTAAAAACCGGGTTTCCATATCCGTGGCGGGCAGAGCACAGATACCCCTTTGTGCTTAATAATAAACATCATACAATAAAAGCACGTTCTTCATTTGAGTGCTGACATTGGGGGTGGTGATCTTTATTCTACCCAGGTTTTACATAGAGAAAAAGTAATTTTCTGTGACATCTTAAAGAAAGAACTGGATGTGTCCTTGGAGTAACCTTTGTATTTTACAAATCCAAAATACGAATTTAAAACAGAAATATGAACTGTAATTATAACTGATTGTCCAATATCTTACAAACATTTAACTTTCGCGTGAGTGTTAGAAATAGAAGACAAATATAATCATCATTACCAATTTAGTCAATCATGTATAATTGAATTAAATCAAATACATCATATAGAATTTATCACAAACAAATTAAAGTTTTTACACGTAAGAATTTGTACTAACAACATTAAAAAAATTTGGAATTATTTTGATGCACAAATGCATTATCCGTGATGTAACTATTTCCTAGAATGACCCTGCAAACTCCAAACTGTGATGCGTGAGTCAGCAGTCAACAGTGTTTAGAGTCTATATGTAAAATGGTTGTTATAATATTTGTTGCAGACGTTTTGCATGTAGCTTGTTTTACGCATGTTGTACGTTCGTTTATAGTTTTATATCAAATAGACTGCTATAAAATAAAGTTTTATCAATTTTAAAATTTATGATATCTCAAGATATTATATTTACCAATTGTCTCAGCAATCTGGTATTTTTTACTTCAAAGTGAATGTAAAACAAAAAAAACATAGTGACTAAAATTATAAGTGTTGATATTTAATTTATTGTATTAGAACATCTAAAAACATTTACTCAAGTGATTGGATTTTGTTCTACAGTAAGTCTTACTTCTTAGAAAAGTACAAACGTTACTACGTGTAGTTGGAGTAACATGATCATATAGAGTTTAATAACTTGTGGGTAAATTAAACATAGGAATGTAAAATAGGGCCATATTAATACATAGGTAGATTGATAATATAAGAATAAATGTAAACCGTAAATTCAAACCCTATAATTAGCTATTATTTCATTATATATGCAGAATTTGAATAATTTAGGTATTTAACACATTACTTAAAAAAGAATATGAAATAGTCTATTCCAGGACTAATTAATAATACTGAATATAATTGTAAAAAATACGTTATGCAAATTATATGTAATATTAATTTTAAGGCTTTGAGTATTATTGAAGTTATAACTATAAATTGACAAACTATAAAATGATAAAGCTAGTGTTAAGAATTAAAGAAATCGCCCCCCCCCCAGTGGTACAGCGGTATGTCTGCAGACTTACAACACCAGAAACCGGGTTTCGATACCCGTGGTGGGCTGAGCACAGATAGCCCATTGTGACCCATTGTGTAGTGTTGTGCTTACTTTCAAACAAACAAACTAAAGAAATTGAGCTAGTAGTTTTAGTTTTCGTAATGAGATACAAACGATATATATCTAGAGCTTGAATGTTTTACTTACAAAGTGATATGAAACAGTAGGATTGTCAGTTAAATTACTGTAGGTGATAAATATTTAGAGAGTGAAAATTTTAGGTTAGCATGAAAAAAATGGTCCTTTTCAGGCCTATGTAAGATAAACTAGTATAATTATAAAAGGTGTGTTATGCAACATAGATAAAATATTAATTTCTGTTACTATTAATAAAGAGAAAACTTTAAATTAATTCCGTAATCACGTGTTGAAACACGTTGATATTTGCTGATCTACAACACCCTCTGGTGGTTCGCTCACGAGCAATGAACACGCTCGATGACTTCATTGCCCTACACTTTGGTACTCTTCGATCCTAGTTATGACGTCAAGCTCTATCGCCTGAGACAGCCAATCAGCGTGAGGAACCTTCCTTTGGGATTTGAACGGGCTGGTTAACTACTGCTATTCTCCGTACACAGCACCTATGGATTTCTGTCCGATGGGAGTGTTGAAACGGAAGCTGGGAAACCTTCTTGCCTTCTCACTATATCGATAATGGAAAGCATGTAGGAAAGAGTGGTGTTACTTTGAAGATTACAACCTTACGACCAAGCCTTTTGCAATTTAAACTACGTTACAGAGCTAGTCTCAAACTGTATGGTCGTCAGATAAAGCATGACTTGTCGTGGTGACAGATACTAGTATGAAATAGTGAGGCTCCAAATTCGTTTTAGTATAACCTACTTAACCCTCTTTACATGTGGATATATCAGTTTCAAATAGTTCACAGAAAAATATATTATATACCAGTAATTAAATAGTAATCTAATGATAAATTAGTCGATTTTAAATAAAATTTAAAATTTCTTTTAATAGCTTTAAAAATCCCATGTGCATCATTCTTTGACAGATCAATATATATATATATACAGCAACATATCAGAATAAGAATGTCAAACATTGCTGAATATTTAGCATCAAAGTATCCAATTAATTGGCCGGTGCCTTTGTTTGGTGTTAAGCGCACAGCTACAGAAGGGGCTATCTTCGCTGTGCCCACCACGAGTATCGAAACCTGGTTTTTAGCGTTATAAGTCCTAGGACTTACTGATGTGCCACCGGGTGACGTGCACTATGCCAGTAATTTTTGTTTTTCAGCTCCGATTAGTTATAGTCTCAATGATATTTTGGAACCTCCGTTCCGAGCTTTTTTTTAAAACATCATTCACACTCATGAAATTTTTTATCACTTTAAATACACAGAAGATAATTGAGAGACACACACACACATTAATTCTATGAAACGAAATATATAATTAAATTTAATTAGAATAAACAAAGAATTTTCTAATTTTTACAATAAAAGACGATGGTATTATCCATGAAAATAGACAATTGAGTTATTTCGGAAAACAAAATTGAGCAATTAAAGATAAAAGGAAAGAATGATAACAATGTGTGAATATAAATAAGTTTAAGGGTTAGGCGGTGAGTGAATATAAGTTCAAGGGTTAAGCGACGTCTAAGGGATAGCGTTACCGGACTGTAAATCCAAAGTTTGTGGTTCGCGTACTGTTGCCTCAAAACTACTTTTTGGGGGCTGTAGGTGTGCCAAAAGAGTGACGGTTCAATCCAACAATTCGGCCAGACAAGAGTAATCCAGTAGATGGCGTTCGATGCTGTTGACTAGTCTAACAGTTCAAATTTAGGAAAAGCTACGCGTAGCTTTACGCGAAAATTATAAAACAAACAAACAAAAAATACGTTTAATCCCTTTTTGTTTTATGACTGTACATAATTAAAATACAAGTTTTAAATTATTACAACATTGGCTACGTCTGGGCATGTTGGATTGATTTTGTCTATTATTGAAAATGTTTTTTTTTATGAGATATTTATTAGAGAAGTAATATTTTTAAATACTAGAAGTAAAATGTGTTTTTAGAAATATAGTATAACTTAACTCATTAAATCACATTGAGTAAAAAATATTAGTTTTTTTTCTAAGTTAAGCACAAAGCTACACACTGTATACCTGTGCTCTACCCACCACGGGTATGTTATTAAATATAATATCCGTTGTAATCTTTAATTAGCTGTTCATCGTATAAATACATTTCATTAACTTCATAAAGGAAAAACTGTAATGTAAGAACGACATAGTTTATAAAATATTACTCTTGTACAAAATATGTAAAAATCTTTTACTGAAGGTTTATAATTATTATATAGTTATATAATATAATAGTTATATTATTAATGTTAAAGAATAGTTTCATAACTCAACTTATTTTGTGTTTAGACACATAAAAAAATTATTGAAAATTTAGGCTAAAGCTGAAACACAGATGTTTCTAAATCCTTTAAACATTACATTAATAAAAACTTATCGTTGGAACGTAAGAATAATTTTGAGAATAAACTACAGTAAGACTTGATGGAACGTATTTCCAACTAAGCCTAGTAAGTTGACCCGTGCTTTGAGCATTATTAATCGTGTTACAAAACTGAGTTGTATCTTAACTAATATCATATTGAGTTGATGTCTTATCTGCTATATTTAAACTATCCTTGTATCTATCCTCAAGCAGATGAAATAATACGCAGAAAGAAAGAGTTAATATAACAACTTGATTATCTGTTTAAAAGCGTAGTGCCGAAATGAGTAGACGTTAACAAGCAACTTATGAAATGTGCACTTATCTCTATGAATTATCAAAGATTCAATTTGACATAGCAAGTTGTCCTATCTTGATAATATCTACTTATGAAAACTTCAAAGCCATGGCTGATACCACCAAACACTTTCAGTTGTGGGTACGTTATAAAAGTGACAGTCAATTCTCGCAATTTGGTCCAAAGAGCCAGGAAAATCCTTTGTGGTGACTGGTGCTACTAACTGGATGCATTCTTTCGGGTCAAGAATTCGCATAGAAATAAATAGTGATATTTAAAAAGTCAAGTAAAAGTATATATATATTTAATGTTAAGAAAATTTGAACCTGTGTTTTTAAGCCAGGAGTTAGTACTTTTATTAAAGAAGCCACTAAAATTTCGTTATGTCATTATATCATGGCAGCACGACGCGGCCCTGACAAGTGTTTCAAGCATTGAGAAATACAAACTAACGAAAATAACATAATTCAACCCTTGAATAATTACAAATAATTATACAAAAACAATCCGACATTTTAGATGCTACAAATAAAGTTATTTATATAGCTTGTTTGCTATTTGAATTTTCATACTATTACAAAAATGTTTAACTCAAAGTTCCGCAGAGATTATGAGTTTGTACTAGCGCTAGTATGATTCTTTCAGATGTACAATTTAATTATTTAGAAGAATAACAAGTTACGAATATTTACAATGCAATCTACTAAACTTAATGTTTCTCTTGCGGTGCAAAATGCGTGATTATGAATTATTTATAACTGATATACATATTAATTCAAGCAAGAAGCTGAAATGAACTGTTTTACAAATCGTATTTATGAAATATTGGGGAATAACTGAGAATGTTAACCAGAGAGCACAAACAGATACGGAAATAGTGTTTTCTTCCAAACGAAAAAAACAACAACTCAAAACAAACTATACGATTATGTAATGCTCACCATAACTACATATCTGTCCAAACTGGTGCATAGCAATTCAGCATGAATCTTTTTTCACTATGCGACATTATTTCATTAAGTTGGACTTGTCTACGAAAAGGCTTGTTGACGACCAGCTCCGTGCTTCCCTTGGTAAAATCAGTAATTTATTAACCCTATCGTCACTGGTCACTGTTTGTTGACCTGCATTCAAAATTTTATTGAACTACTATTTTATGAATTTATGTCAATAAGTTTTGTATCAAATTGTAGACTATAATTCAAATTTTAGTATTATACATTAGTTGATTTCTTAAGTTAAAAGTAAATATTATTTGAACACACCTAAATATCGATTTTTGTTTGTCACTTAGTATGTTGAATGCAGCATTGGTTCAAATTAGATGTGTGTGATGTCTAAGTACAAAGTATATAGTTTTTTTACGAATTAGGAACTCAAATTACCGATACTAACAAGACAGAATATAAAATAAGAATCTCCTATCTTTTTATACCTATCACCCCACTGCTCCTTCTAAGCGTGTACCTAATTCCTAAATCCTATTTCCTTCCCTGCTTTATTTTATCTGCAGAGTTTTGGAAGGTTTTTTTTATGCTTGGCAATAAAAAGTTAAGTTTAAAATATTTCCTGTTCCAAAACCCTTAAGACCAAGTGCCAAGGTAGAGAAAAGAAGTATCATGCTTTACACAAGGCGCCATCCTTGTAGCCACCAAACATGAGCCAAAACGTATATATCTTCGTCGTAAGTTACGAGGACAATCTGAAAGTTCGTCTAGCAGGCGCAAGCTTTGAAAGAAAAGGACGACCTTTCAAAATCACAAAGTCGACAATCACATATACGACTCTTAGGGTGAAATAGTTTTCAGCAATGTTTGCTATATATATATATTTGTTAAACATATTATTTCAGTATTTATCAGGAACGTGAAGTAACGTTATTCGATTGATACATCTACTTTATATTATTGATTGCATCCAACTGATTTTCTACCTCTTATGTTAACTTTCCTACTTGTATTTACATATATTGAAAAAAAATATTAATATTTTGAGCCTCCACGATTAAAGCTTAAATATGCAATATTTATTACAGAAGTATAACAGTTGCTTTTATAGCAAAACGTCATTTCTTTTCAAACACGAGTACAATGCTTCAAAAGCGTAGAAAAGACATCACAGTTTTGTAACTGTTATAACTAGAAATAACCCATTATGTTTCTTAAAATAGTATTCGATAACAATTAATCTGTATACCACAAGCATAAACATTACGAAAAAAACAACAACAAATTTTCTTATTATTTCTGTGCAGCACCTGACTATAATTAATTTCTTCTTCATGATAAAAAAAATATATAAAACATGAAATGTTATTTATAGAACAGTATTTAACGGTTTAGTGTATACAGTAAAAAATAACCACAGTTTATATTGTGTTTAAACCTGAATGAGTTACATCGAACCTGAAAAATTATTTTTTCTCTTGGTAACTTCACTATTTATATTATACAATCCAGTCAGGTGATTTTGTTAAATTGGTAGAAAGATGATCTTATTTTGGGTTAAAAAACGGTGAACTACGAGAGTTTGTTAAACAACAACAAGAACTAAAGAGAGAAGAGCATAGGCAGAGAAGAGACGAAGAAAGATCAAAAGAAGAAAAGGACAGACTGGAATATAGAGACAATAAGAGCACAAATTGAGATTGAAAAACTCACCCAACCGAAGGAAAAAGGACCCAAAAATGACAATGGAGTCAGGGCTAGCCGATCCAAGCTGCCCAAATTTGATGAACATAAAGGTGACATGGATGCTTTCCTGGAGAGATATGAAATATTTGCCCAAAGTCAGAACTGGGACAAAGGCAACTGTGCAGTCTGTCTCAGCCC
>NW_013669549.1:54489-64840 GCF_000517525.1 Limulus polyphemus | reverse complement strand
TAACTGCTGTTCCACCGTACTTGGTAGTTACAGAACTAATGCACTAACTGCTGTTCCACCTTACTTGATACTTACAGAACTAATGCACTAACTGCTGTTCCACCGTACTTGGTAGTTACAGAACTAATGCACTAACTGCTGTTCCACCGTACTTGGTAGTTACATAACTAATGCACTAACTGCTGTTCCACCTTACTTGATAGTTACAGAACTAATGCACTAACTGAGGTTCCATCGTACTTGATAGATACATAACTAATAGTTACAGAACTAATGCACTAACTGCTGTTCCACCGTACTTGATAGTTATAGAACTAATGCACTAACTGCTGTTCCACCGTACTTGGTAGTTACAGAACTAATGCTCTAACTGCTGTTCCACCGTACTTGATAGTTATAGAACTAATGCACTAACTGCTGTTCCACCGTACTTGGTAGTTACAGAACTAATGCACTTAACCAAAATGTAAGTATTATGAGTTTAGAAATAAAAGTTAGAAATCGTTAATACCTGTGTTAGATTCTAAATAATAAAAGTTATTGCAAAGATACGAGATAATTCAGACAATAAAAAAATGCGTTTTGGTTGTTTTAGTGTACAGTGTTGATGGAAGTAATACGAAAGTAAAATGAACTTAAACAATTAGCTACGTTACTGAACGAAACTCAGAAAAACGGCAGTTATTGTATTAGTTTTATAATTATCAAGTACGGTGAAACAGCATTTCGTGCATTAGTTCTATAAGTATCAAGTACGGTGGGACAGTATTTAGTGCATTAGTTCTGTAACTATCAAGTACGGTGGAACAGCAGTTAACAGTGTAATACTACAATGTATAATGAAAAAATTGAGACATACTTGCAAATAATACTAACTGACAGAACTTGCTACAACAGTAGTAATACTACAATGTATAATGAAAAAAATTAGACATACTTGCGAATAATACTAATTGACAGATTCTTTGTTTAGTTTATGTATTTCTTAGATTCAATATTTTTTACTCAGGAATTCACGTTCTTGTTAAAATAAACTTTTATCACACACCAAATCATGCCGAGTTAAAAACGAAACAACATTTGGTACCGTTTGTTTGTTTGTTCTGAAACAGAAAGCTACGTAATTCACTGTCTTGTGTTAAGCCTACCGCGGGTATCAAAATCCGATTTTTAATGTTATAAGCCCTGACAATTACCGCTGAGCATTTGGCACTGTCAAAAATGAAACATATACATAGCATTACACTTGCGAATAATACTAACTGACAGAACTTGCTACGACGATAAGCATTATTTAAAAGTATATGTGTAACTTCTCTTACCTCTAGAATAATGCTATACTTGCTACAACAGTATAATACTACAATGTATAATGAAAAAAATGAGACATTGTTTTATTCCGTTTTAGAAGGAATTATGATAAAGAGCCCCTTCCCAGAAACAAGGGTAGAATCTTAGGTTTTAAAATGTAAACAATATGGACTAAGTAAATGCAAGAACTGCTTATGCGCGAACAAAATAACTCTGTCTAGATTATCAAGTCATAGAAACGGTTATAGCCTCGACAGTAAGAATCATGACTCAATCCACTGTTCACATTTTTCCCTATGGATTATGGACTCCTAACATACCTAACAGATTTAATGTTATATCTGTGCTGTAAAGTGGAACACGACACAGCTAGTATTGTGGTACTAGTAATTTTGTAAAGACAGTTGATAACAACACATAAAACTGTAAATGCTTTCCTATTTGTATATTTTCTAAGAAGTTTGAACATTAGTGCGAGATTAGCTCATACAGCAATCCCTGAACGAGGCATTAATAGACAAGAATCGTACGGCTATATAATATAGACCTGATATTGTAAACAGTAAATTAACATGGACTCTAGATATTTTCATCTCAGGCACTTTAAAACTACCCATTGGTCAGGTACGTGACCAGTGTTTACAACAATGATCATTAAGATATTTAAACTCTTGATTGGCTTCTCTATGTATAAATATTAGTTTTGAGTTATTGAATACATTGTTTCGCAATAATATGGTGCAAATAATTATAGGCGTTTCGCCATCATCGTAGGTCAGTCTCTACAGACTGGAATAAGTTGTTTGAAGTTTAAAAATAAAACAAAACAAAAACCTCAAAAAACCGTGGCAGGTATTCAGTTTTTAAAGGAATGATCAACTTTCTAAAACTGGGACGTTCAGGGATATCCGCCCTCGCCCCGCTCGCGAAAAAGGAACTCTTGCCGAGTTCGTGGGGGTTAAAATAAATTTCAGAGTTAAGGTTGAAGTTCATAAACTCTAACAGGAAACATGATATTTTTGAGTTTTCCATATTTTCCTAGTCTGTGATGTGTTTAATAATAATAAGTAGAAATTTTGATCTAAAGGGGATTCCCCAAAATGTTTCTTTTAATCTTTATTTGTTTATTTAGAAAGGTGTAGAGGAAGTTTCTTACATACTGTAAAAGTTGTGTCAAAATTGCTAGCTCATGGTTTATTCGAGCTTTATAAGATAGCTAAATAAACCTTAGAAGTAACTTTTATTGTGCCCAAAATACAGTGGTGATCTTGACGCACTTCCTTCAGAATTCTATTTTCTAAAAACCTAAGCCAAGTTTATTCCAGCGTGTAACGTTTTTCTATCTTAGTCTCGAGAGACGGGACCTAAATCACGTAAGATGTATACAGAAAGAATGCTTCTTTATGCATTCGTCTTGAATATTGTACCTTTCAGAGCTTCCTGAAAATGCTGTATATCAAAAGAGTTTAAAATATTCGTCAACATACATATACAGTGTCAAGAAATTACTTCAAACCAACAATAGGAATCAGCTTAGTAAATAACAGGGAAAAACTGATAAACCATATATAGTAGGTTATCAAGTAACTAAAATATGTACAAAGGACCAATAGACATTATCAATTATTTGTTATTAAGACATCCTAAAATATCATTAACATATATTTTTATGTTAAACTGCATGGAAAATGAAATAATAGAACCTATAGGTTCTTATACCTCTCTTCAGAACGAAATCTGTGTATCCTTCCTCCGTCTTCCAATGGTACAGATAGAGAAGATTGAGAGTTCATTTGGCTGTTAGTGCGATGTTCTGACACTAGGTCATCCATCGTGGTTCAACACAGCACCGGGATTGCAACTGTCGTAAACCAGGGCTCTGGTAAAACCAAAATAAGAACCTACCTATTGAACCACTTAAATTTATATCTCGTAAGCTATTACAAAAGCATGGATGCTGGCATAAAGCTTTTACTCAGGGCTGCTTTTACAACAAAACAGTTTCCTTTTGTCAACTGAAACAGTAAAGTTGCAGCTTTTCATCTTTCTTACCCTCTCTTCGTCCAAACCCAGTTCACAAAGATTAGTAAAACAAAGAAACAGCTATTAAGATCTACAGTAGACTGTTTTCTACCGGTTTGACAGAAACATTTTGTTTTGATTTTTCTTGAAAATATCTTCACTCAAATTTTATGCAAGACTTCCCTTTAGCTATTCGATATCAATAAAGATGAAACTGGTCGAAGGTTGCTTCTAGTGATGTTCTAACGTATCATTTGTTTAGTCACTATTCTTTCACTAAAATCGAAATGCTGGGATAATCCAGTTTTATTGTCCTACAAGCGTTATAGTCGATGTTTAGTAACAAAGTATTTCCTAAACTGTGCAACGAAGATAGGTTAATCTAATGTTATTTCACTATTCTTCCGTCGTGAATTCTAGCTGGTGCTATAATAACCAATAGGATCTTAACAATGAAGGCTAGCATTTCTTGAAGTACCTGTCACCTCTGCGATTTAGAGCTTGGAATGATATTTATAGAACAAAACTAAATTCTACTTCTTAGAGCCCATTAGTTCTTACTGTTGGCGAATAACCGTGAGGCTTAACTCCGCAAAACGTTTCCAGCCAACACCAGCTTTAATGGCGTCGTTTTTTCGTATTTTTACTAAACCCTTTGCTTGTGAAACATATTAGAACTTGCTCTTAACATTAATAGCTTTGCAAAATATTATGTAACAGAACATGTACATTGGTAATTGAAAATGAATTTCCACAAAGACGTTACAAAAACCGTATCAAATAGACAAAATAATAATGTATGATTTTTTAATACGTTCTGAAGTGTTGAAGACATATTGTGATTTATATCTAAAAAAAACATATTTTTCGATTAGATGGAATTAAAGATACTTTATGTAATGCTAAAATAACATGATTATTTCAATTACTATTATGAAATCAATAAATTAATTAAGATACATTTTGTTACTTGCACATTTCTATTAACTTCTTGTCTACGAAGGACTTGTTCTTAAGATAGAAGAGTTAAGACAATTCGTAAAAATGATCATGACATTATGTGCCTTCACTGAGATTACTGTAAACACTGATTGTTGATCATGACATTATCTGCCTGCACTGAGATTACTGTAAACACTGATTGTTGATCATAACATTATGTAATCTCAGTGCAAGGCAGATAATGTCATGATCAACAATCAGTGTTTACAGTAATCTCAGTGCAGGCAAATAATGTTATGATCAACAATCAGTGTTTACAGTAATCTCAGTGCAGGCAGTTTAAACACTGATTGTTGATCATGACATTATCTGCCTGCACTGAGATTACTGTAAACACTGATTGTACCACAATTACAAATGAGCGTTTTTTGTTGTTTTTTTTTTTGGCTAAAATGGATCATGTGTGTTGGCTTATACTATTTTTGAACGGAAAGCGATCGATTGAATGGTTTAAAGTGGCACTATAGATGAAATTTGGACTTTAACGTAGACTTTATGCACATATTTTATTCCTCCATATATCTTCTTGTTTACGAATATGTCTAACGCAGGAGAAGCACAAATTAGTGTTGAACGCAGGAAAACAATCAGACCATAAGAAAAACAGAATATAAGACTTGATGTCCGATGTTATTTTCCATACCTCTTAATCCACCAAATCTATTCCTACTGTAACGTTTATACACCAGGTACAATCTTACTAGTATTAACAAATTAAGAGACTGTGGAAACGCGCTGCCTAAACTGACTGCCGACGAACAGTTTCTGTATCCAAGGGCTCGTGCCAAATCACAAGCTACATGACGTATGGAACTCGTGCATACCACACGAGAAATATATATACACACACATAAAACGTCAGAATCATAGGAGTTGAATATAACCCTAAAGTAAAGGAAAACAAATATTACTAAATATATGTAGATATTGAGTGGAAAGCCTTTATAATAAAAACTGTAAATAGGAATACATTGTAATGAAACATTTTCTCTATGTAGCGACGAAAGCGTAGGTTACGCAAACTAGTAAATTCAAATAGATAGTTAGATATGTTGAAACTCCACACTTTAAGAATTTGATGCTTTACCCCAATTAATATATATATATATATATATATATATGTTGTTTGAAGTTAATTACAAAGCGAGCGTTGTAAGTCCGCAGACATACTGCTGTGCCACTGGGGTAATTAAGCACAAACCTACATAACGGGCTATCTGTGCTCTGCCCACCACGGGTATCGAAACCCGAATTCTAGCGTTGTAAGTCCACAGACATGCCGCTGGGGGGCGTTATTTATGCATCGAGTTGCTTGTACTTCGTGACATTGCTACAAGACCTCTAATAACATTTGTCATTCAACAAAATGAACCTATAATATTGCAATGAGTTCCACTAACAGTTGCTGAAATCCTCTGTTTTATTAGTTCTTTTTAAGTAGACCCATCGGTAGGGAACAGTGTAAAAACAAGTCAGTAATTTGAAGATTAAGTACTACGTATATTGAAGTGTTGGGAAAAAAATGAAAGATTTACTTCAAATTTTGATCTTGTAAACACGTCTCATGTAAAACATAACGCCATAATTACATTACTAAATATTTTACACTGAAGTAAATTATCTAGTTTTATTAATTATTAAGTTTGAAGGTAATAAAGGCAAATTCCTATTTACTACAATAACTCGTCTCTATTTTTTCTTAAAAAGAAATATAATAATGTTTTCGCACTCGAGTATTTACAAGATTTGTAAATTTCTTCATCGCAAACACTTCAATAAATATAGAATGATGAATGTCCGAGATTCATTGAGTGTTAATAGAACCCTGCAAATTATATACTAATAAATATATAATTATGTATTATTAAAGGAACATAAAATTTATTATATCTATATTGAATTGTTTGTTATATACATATATATAGTCTATTAAATCAGGAAATTGGCATAATGTGGAAAGTTATGTTATTTATGTTCTGTGTTAAAGCTTATCTTTTACATTTCAGGTTATCTGAAGGAAAAAAACTGTGTACATATTCAGAATTGCACAACATACCAGATGTCTGTGAAACAATTCAGCCATGTAGCACGGGTTGGCCTGTCACGTGATCGTGATTCAAGGAGGGATGCTATATCGATCTCCATTGCACCGTTGGTTTCAATTATGACTGTGGTTGCTAGGATACAAGATAGTGTTCTGAAAGCTGTGGTTCATGAATATTTATTTGTGTGACTCCTTATAAATAATCACTTTCTGGGTACGTAAATACACATTCTAAACTCTTTATTTCTCCTATGTCAAATTTAGATACGAAAAGGATATGGAGACAAAGGTGTTATTGTTTAAATGTAACACGTATATATATATATAACTCGTGTAGGTGCTTTGATGCTTAAGAGATTGGAACTGCTAGTATGGCCAAAATTCTCAACATGTAACACAAGTATTACACATTTTGCTCCCCCCCCCCAGTGGCACAGCGGTATGTCTGCGGGCTTATACCGCTAGAAACCGGGTTTCGATACCAGTGGTGGGCAGAGCACAAATAGCCCTTTGTGTAGCTTTGTGCTTAATAACAAGCAACAATTACACATTTTATGTTAACAATAGAATTGGCCAAATTAATCCGCTTTTGTTTGGTAAGGTGTGGAGTGACACGGTAGAGATTGATAGTGATGTCTTTTACTTTAATCATGATAATAGATTCACGTTAACGTATATTCTAAACAACAACAAACTAAGTAGACTTAAAAGTAGTGAAAGAAAGTCTCACTTTCAAAGTTAAAACTTTTCACTCGCGTGAGTGAGAGCAAAAGACTATATTTGCTATCAGGACCTAACGAGACCGTCACTTCTTGACCAAAGAAGTGAATGATTCAATTTAACATCAGTAAACAACTATAAAAAAAGAAGAGAGAAAACGACTACAGGTGAGTTACTTCTTAAAATATCGCAAGTAAGTTTTGTTGGACATGCTCTTCAATAACTTAGGTTATAATCATTTTAAGAAGAGAACTTTCGCTCTCACTCCAGACAAGTGATTCTTCACAGTATTATCCTGCGTGTAAGAGTAAATGCATAGATGGTTTTTGATTTTATGACTTTCATAACTGTAATAATTAGTTTTTTCCTCATGGTTGTACTCATAAGGTAAATTTTAAAAGTTGAAAACGAGTTTTTTAGTAATTTTGATAAATAAAAAGGTTATTAGCTTTTTAGCGAAAAGCTACACAGTTGGCTATCTGCCCTCTCTGTCCACTGCGGGGTATCGAACCCTCGATTTTAGCATTGAAAGTTTGGAAGATTACTAATGACCCATTGAAGGAATTAAAAAGGGAAGATACACGAACGGAATTTGATATTTTGTTGTTGTTGTGACAGCATCAATGAGGTCGTCAATAAAGTAAGTCAACGTTATGAAAACACTGTAATCATTTGGCCCGGCATGACCTGGTGGTTAGGGCGCTCGACTCGCAATCTGCGGCTAGCGGGTTCGAATCCCCGTCCCACCAAAACATGCCCTTTCAGCCGTGGGGCTTTATAATGTGATGGTCAATCCCATTATTCGTTGGTAAAAGAGTAGCCCAAGAGTTGTCGGTGAGTGGTGATGACTAGCTGTTTTCTCTCTAGTCATACACTGCTAAATTAGGGACGGCTAGTGCAGATAGCTTTAGTGTAGCTTTTCGCGAAATTCAAAACAAACAAACTGTAACTTTTATATTAAAGGCATCCACTAAATACTGTATAATTTCTAATATTCCGAACTTGAAATTCATAAGAAAAAATATAAGTTGTCTTTATAGCTGGTGTACAGATATTAAGTATACAATCATATAAGTTGTCTTTATTGCTGGTGTACAGATATTAAGTATACAATCATATAAATTGTCTTTATAGCTGGTGTACAGATATTAAGTATACAATCATATAAGTTGTCTTTATTGCTGGTGCACAGATATTAAGTATACAATCATATAAGTTGTCTTTATAGCTGGTGTACAGATATTAAGTATACAATCATATAAGTTGTCTTTATAGCTGGTGTACAGATATTAAGTATACAATCATATAAGTTGTCTTTATAGCTGGTGTACAGATATTAAGTATACAATCATATAAGTTGTCTTTATAGCTGGTGTACAGATATTAAGTATACAATCATATAAGTTGTCTTTATAGCTGGTGTACAGATATTAAGTATACGAAAATATATGTGGTCTTTATAGCTTGTGTACAGATATTAAGTATACAAAAATATAAGTTGTCTTTATAGCTGGTGTACAGATATTAAGTATACAATAATATAAATTGTCTTTATAGCTGGTGTACAGATATTAAGTATACGAAAATATAAGTTGTCTTTATAGCTGATGTACAGATATTAAGTATACAATAATATAAGTTGTCTTTACAGCTGGTGTACAGATATTAAATATACAATAATATAAGTTGTCTTTACAGCTGGTGTACAGATATTAAACATACAATAATATAAATTGTCTTTATAGCTGGTGTCCAGATATTAAGTATACAATCATATAAGTTGTCTTTATAGCTGGTGTACAGATATTAAGTATACAAAAATATAAGTTGTCTTTATAGCTGGTGTACAGATATTAAGTATACAATAATATAAATTGTCTTTATAGCTGGTGTACAGATATTAAGTATACGAAAATATAAGTTGTCTTTATAGCTGATGTACAGATATTAAGTATACAATATTATAAGTTGTCTTTTTAGCTGGTGTACAGATATTAAGTATACATTATATAAGTTGTCTTTATAGCTGGTGTACAGATATTAAGTATAAGGCTTAAAAATAATGGAGAATATAACGTTCATAACTTTATGTGCGTTTGTTATTTATTTATTATTGTTTTATTCTTCATACAAGAATATCACTAATATGTAAATCCTGTCTATTTATTTATTGAAAGAAAGGTTTTTGGACTTGCTATAACTATGTGCGTTTTCTAGATTATAAACTTAAATGATATGATTGCTAATAACAAAGAAATGTCTAAATGCAAAGAAATATTCAACCGATGTTTGTTTTCAAGACATTCGATTTTCAATGTATTTTGAAGAAAGTGAATGTATGAAAATTAAATATTGTCATATAGTTGCTAACATTTTAGTTCATAATGATTTACTGTTACGATATATATTTTCTATGTTATAATTAAATTTTTGCTGTAAATAGTTGCTAATCATGATGATGACTCTCAACTTATAAAGTTCATGATGATGTAATAACTTAGAAATTTCGTGAAAATCCGATAAAATGATGGTATATTCTAAATACGAGTAACTAGTATGTGACTATGTAACTATTCACTGACTTTATGAGTTCAATGTCAGAAAGGTTGTTCAAATTTCAATGTTAAAACTGCTATCTATCTCGACTATTAGTAAGGACATTTTATAAGTTTATTTGATAGACTCGAAATTTCTGTTGAAAACTATTTCTTCACTTAGGCCTACAACTACAAGTGAAAATAACCTGTTGAAAAAGTAAATTAACGAATAATAAACTAGTCTGTTATTGTAATATGTACTGGAATTCTCATTATTTTTACCAGCTAATCCAAAAAAAACCCGCCCAACAAAAAATCAATGTTAAACATCATACTAAACTATCTGTTCTAGACATAACGATTGTTCCAAAAGAAAGTTTTCCAGAATAAACTATGTAATATGTAAAACAAATTGCAAATATTCTATACAAAACTCTAACTAGAACATATTATCTGTTCTAGACATAACGATTGTTCCAAAAGAAAGTTTTCCAGAATAAACTATGTAATATGTAAAACAAATTGCAAATATTCTATACAAAACTCTAACTAGAACATATTATGTGTTCTAGACATAACGATTGTTCCAAAAGAAAGTTTTCCAGAATAAACTATGTAATATGTAGAACAAATTGCAAATATTCTATACAAAACTCTAACTAGAACATATTATGTGTTCTAGACATAACGATTGTTCCAAAAGAAAGTTTTCCAG
>NW_013669549.1:43714-53924 GCF_000517525.1 Limulus polyphemus | reverse complement strand
ATGTTTGCTGTTAAGAACCAAACTACCCAATGAGCTATTTGTGCTCTGCCCACCGCAGGTATAAAAAAAACCCAATTTTTAACGTTATAAGATTGCAGATTCATCGCTGAGCCATCGAGAGGCAATTTCACAATTATCCTATATATATATAAATTTAGGTATCAGTAGCTTTAATATATTATTTATTAAAATAAGAAAACCAGTTTCGAAATGTGACGTAAAGCAGACAAAGGTGAAACATGAAACAAGTGTATAGATCCTAGATCGTTTGAATGAGTTTTGAAAAGTAACCACGATTCTAGTACAAATGTGATATAAAAATCATGCTACTTTTGTTAAACACACGTTTATATTCAGAAGGCCTAATATAACATAATATACCGCATAGTGTTGACTAAAAACCTTCTGAGCATTTTGTCTAGATTACTTTATGATTTAAACATCCATATCGCACGCTCAAGTAAACCCGCGTTGCGTGAATTGCATTTTATTAAGTTTCAAATGCAAGTAGTTTTATAAGGAATTTCGATGCCTGTCTCGAGGACACACCTCGTTTAAGAATGTTCTTTTTAACTGTTTGTTTGTTTGTAATTAAGCACAAAGCTACACAATGGGCTATCTGTGCTCTGCCCACCACGGGTATCGAAACCCGGATTTTAGCGTTGTAAGTCCGCAGACATACCGCTGTGCTACTGGGGGACTCTTTTTAATTATGTGAAACAAAATAAAAATTTTAGCTTCACAGGCAACTGTCTGGTAAAAGGGGGACGCAATTTATGACAAATCTAAAATTGAAAAACAAGCATACATATACAAGAAAAATGTATATATAATTAATTGTAACACAGGAACAATTATTATAATTTCTTAACTTGTTACTAAATAATTATTTGGAGGTTAATGAAAATCGAATTGCAGGTCGTAATCCATCGCTAAATCCGTATGTAGATCTCATTGTAAACTGACTGGTAATTTGACCTTTAGAATATTTAATCACACTTATTGCCTTCATTTAATCGATATCTTTGTTTTTACCAAGGATCCAGTTTTGAATCTTCTTGGTATATGTTTGTGGAGTTATCTTCATTGCGCAAGGATAAGCATACAAGCTTTTTGTTATACATAAATCAAGTAAGTTAAAGAGAAAGACAATTCAAGAATCCAACGTAATGCAAGCATACGTCACCGATATTTACTTAAAGTTTAATTTGTTTATGTATATATAGCACATGTTAAAATTATAAAATAAATAAAGTGTTTCATTATGGTTATAGCGAATTTGTCAAAGAGCAAGGAAACGAGAAAACACTTTCAACAAATGGCCACATGATTCAGCTTGATGTAATGACTATTTTTGGGCTCTATGAATTTGCATGATATGATATATCAAACCAACGTGGGTAGACTATAGAATGAGAGACAAAGTTTTTTTTCTTAGAATAAATTATGTCAATTTTTTTTCTATTCCTGACATGCTAACTTCAACACGTGTGATTACGGTCAGAAAAAATGGCCCTAACCTTACTGCTCTGACACATCTAGTTAATTCCTAAATCTATAGTTAAGTCTAGTTGTGTGCATTTTGTAATTCACAATTTATGAAATATTTGCAAAATGAAGTTGAAGAGGTCTTTATTAAAAACGACCCCTTCAAGTCATTTGATAAACGGCGTATCAAAGCTGTTATACTTTTAACATTTTAACACCTAACGTCATGTTAACATCCAGTAAGACTGTAAGATTTTGATTTATTTTTATCTCTCATACATAGAATGATTATCCATAGAACAATAATTGTATGATAAAAAAGGTAGGATCGTTATTACATATCTTCTAAATGAAACTATTTTGTGTTTATAAATTATCAAGTTGAACAACATTAGAGAAATATAGGCACTCGAATGCGTTTCATTGGTGTATTAAAACTCTTGTTCTGTTCCTTTATATTACTGAAGGAATTTGTAGTGATTTAAGACATGTGGGAGAAAAGCGAAACAAATAAAAGTATAAAATTCACAAAATCTTTAGATAAGAACAATATCATGTTTAGAGTTTTGTTGTTTATTTTAGCGCAGAGCTGCACAATGGCTTATCTGTGCTGTGTTCACCGCAAGGATCGAATATTAATTTTAGTGTTATAAACTCTGAAGCTTGCCTTTTAACATCTGAGGACAATAAGAAACATATGCTCTATTTGTATCCATGGAAGTGACAGCTTTGAAAAGTTTCGGAATACTACCTGTGATTGAGCGTATATCATTGTTCCTTTTCACATGTGTTAAAATTTTGACCGTCAGTGGTACCAAGGATCCAGTTTTGAATCTTCTTGGTATATGTTTGTGGAGTTATCTTCATTGCGCTGAGAAGAACTATTTACAGTGTCAGTGGGGAATAAGATTTTTATTTTATTTTTAACTTTCCGAAACATCTGACGTGATAAGCCAGGAACATATGGTGGAAATAATATTTCCGTTTTACCTATTTTATCAAATGTTGACTTAGATCGTTTTTTTACCACCTTTTGTTATTTTACTAAATTTTCTCGCGACTCTTTCAACAATATTAGGTGAAAAACCTCTATATAATGCTACTCATTAAGTTAATAACAGTTCATTTTTTAAATCTTGTTTAGAACATAGCTATAAAGTCCTGTAAGCATAAGAATAAAAAGTTAGCATTTTTTGTGAATTCTTGGCGTGGCGACATGATAACAGAAAAAGGCTTATGATAAACAGTGATTTCTAACTTATTTTTGTTTTATTTAACTAATACATCAAGAAATAGTAAAATATCATTTTCTTCAATTTCAAAAGTAAACTTAATAGCAGCATCTAAACTATTCCAATAATTAGCAAAATCTATCACGTTTTCTCCATCATGCTACCACTCCACGAAAGTGTCGTCGACGTATTTAATCCCTATTTTTGGTTTAGATTTAGCGGTCGCAAAGCATCAGTTTAAAACCTATCCATGAAAAGATCATGCAAAATATGAATTAGGTATGTTGATGCCATTCGATATACAATGAAAGCACTGAGAGCAGTCTTTTTGGTATTATATTTGCCACTCATTTATTCATTTTCTTAAACAAGTGTTAGTAACATACATAATCTCCTAAATCTAATTATTAACCAGTAACTTTATCATTACTATTTTTAACTAGATACTAATCACTATCTAGTTTTATCTTACGTTACGGCTGCTAATTTTGTATTGTCGGAAGAGAAGTTATGAGAAGAACTATTTACAGTGTCAGTGGTACCAAGGATCCAGTTTTGAATCTTCTTGGTATATGTTTGTGGAGTTATCTTCATTGCGCTGAGAAGAACTATTTACAGTGTTTTGTAAATACCAGTTTTTCTCTATTACATTAATTACATCTTTAGTTTTATTGAATATTTGACTAATTTTATTCAAAGATCTATAAATAGTAAGTGAGCTGACATCATAGAAAAAGGTTTGATACCTGCAGTCTTTACAACAACCAAATAGCGGTCAGTCTATGTCTGCTCCTGTAAGTGAGCTGACATCATAGAAGAAGGTTTGATACCTGCAGGATATGGCTATGTGGTCTAGCTTATCTTCATATAAATTGTTGAGGCTTCTCTATGTTCTTTTATAAATTTCTCGCTGTGAAAACAATATACTACCAATAACCAAACCATTCCTTTCATAGCATTCCGTTAATCTGAAGATTCGTGTCTCCCATTAATGATTTATTATCTCGTTCTGAAGTTCCATTAAGTAAATCTTTTACCACTTCTCTTGAGTCTTCTGTTGGAGCATAACAAACTAGAAAACTAAGTTTACTATACTTTAGTTTAAAATGTTCAATCTCTCCGATATAGGTTCCCATGTCAAGAAACTCGCTGCTTCTACCTTGGAACAGAAGAAAACCACTCCATGGGAATGTATAATTTCGCCTGAAAAGAGAGTCCGAACATTCCAGGCACCAAAACATTGTTTTCTAGTCAAAGTCCTGCCAATGAAGCTCAAGCGTTAAACCCGTATTTTGACAATGTTTTGAGGAAATTTATAAGAGTTTGACGTACAAATAAAATTACAATTGGTTGTGAATTTTCTTTCTGAATTCGCAACTTCTTTAAAACTAAACACCTTGTGCCTCTACGTTCAGGAGTTATCTACAAATACACAAAGCCAAGTCTATACACTTCCCTATTCATGCACACTGTGAACTTGATAATTACCCTTTATCTACTGATAACTTCAAAATACTAACATCAATATCATCAAACTAAGAGCTTCTAATCAAAGAAAATCTGTGTATCTGAATAAACATGATGACTGCTTCACCCTCAAAATAATTAAAGCTATTATTTTTTAATACAAATTTTTAAACACTACATTATTGCTTGATAGTTTAACGAATAAATCTGTAAGCCTTAAAATGTGTTCTACAGTACAAAAGAAAACAGTAGTTAAAAATACAGAGTATTTTTAACAAAACTTACTTATCTTATACAGTAGCGCACTGTATCAAGTCCGTCGTGCCATCTCTTAGTACTAATTCAAATTATCAATGAGAAACCATCATTGATAATTTCCAAATAAGCGTTAAAATTACCACACAAAAAATACGAATCTTCATATACAGTAAAAATGTTGTTTGTTCTTCTGTAACGTATATATAATTTATGAGTCTTGAGTAGCGATTCCAAAGTTACGTTAAAAGTGGACGATTTTTACCGAAGCATGAAGATGTCCTTCTCACAAAAACGAATGTAATATTTGTTAATAAGAATTGTTTGGTTTAAAACAACAAAAATATGCAGGTACACTTCCTTGTGAACAAAAGTTCTTGAACTTTATGAGCTTAATTGTAGATATACCAAAAAAAAAAAATACTAATAATATTGCACCGTGGTCCATCTCTTTGGCATATACTGGTGATTAGGGCGCTCAGCTTGAAATCTCGTAGTCGCAAGTTCGAATTTTGTCATCTACCATACTCGCCTTATTACACGGGGAGGGGGTGGGGTAAAAATGTAATGTTAAATTCTAATTTTCGTTGGTAAAAAGTAGCCCAAGAGCTGGCGGTGAGTAGTGCTGTCCAGCTGCCTTCCCTCTAGTCGTCTTACACTGCTAAATTAGGGACGGCTGGTACAGATAGCCCTCGTGTAGCTTTGCGCGAAATTCAAAACAAACAAACAAACACAAAAACAATCATGTTCCCTCATTGTTTGTGTTGTTATTTCATTGACGACACTTGACCAGCTAGGTGGTCCATTTTCTTATTGAATTATATGTCGCTGTGACGTGGAATATAGGTTGTCAGGTTGCTATCAAATGTGCCTTCAAGTCTTTCAAGTCGGCTAGGGCAGTTAGCCCTCATGTAGCGTTGCGCGAAATTTAACAAACAAATCTAAAGCTCATCTGAAGTTTTAGATGTGTAACTTTGTCGTATATACTGTGTGCAACATGTTTTTACATTACGATTTTCTAAAGTTAAGCTGAAACTTTAAATGTAGCTTAACTTTACATTCTACAACACCATGCGTTAAGTTTTCAATTGCTAGCCCTATGTATAAATATGAATTAACCCTACGTTATATTAATAATTAAAACAATGAAATCATCATTTAAATACGCAATTAAAAAAAAACGCTTTATTATGAGACCACCAATGTTCTCACTACATATTTCAAAGTCCAAGCATGTCATCCTCAGGACTGTAAAATCAAAAACATACAAACAATATTCGCACAAAAGGAATTAGTCATGCAACAACTTAATTTACATACTGAACTTATGGTAGATCACGCCCTCTGCATACTACCAACCTTTCATCTTTATTCAAAATATGATAATTATTGTGTTTCATTATTTCTACAGATTCTCCTATATTTCTAGCCATGTTATCATTCGGTTGCGACAAAATAACAGTTTTTTTTTTTCCACTGAATGATATGACCGATATGACTTACATGTTCAGCTAATGTAGAATTTTCACTATTATTTGTAACATTTCCCTTGTGTTCATTTATTTTAAATTTTAAATTTCTTTTAGTTTGGCCAAGGTATACACGATCACATTCACACTCAAAGGAGCAGACATAGACTGACCACTATTTGGTTGTTGTAAAGACTGCAGGTATCAAACCTTCTTCTATGACTGATTAGTTGTGTTTTGTCTGAGTTCTCTCGTCTTTAGTAAGTTGATGATAATACCATGTATCTGATCAGTTGTGTTTTGTCTGAGTTCTCTCGTCTTTAGTAAGTTGATGATAATACCATGTGACTGATCAGTTGTCTGATTTCGATTTTTATTTCGGATTATTATTCATACCATAACGTTCATATCTCACAGAAAAACATAAATATGTAATCTACTTTTACCTAGTTAACTAAAGGACAATATTTCACAATTCATTTAAGCCGACAGCAATAGAAAAGTTATAGTCCAGCCCGATTACTTTATTTTACAGCACTTCCTTAACTTGAAGGGTTTTACTACAGTTGGCGGCTTATATGTTTTTGCCTTAGACGAAGCCATAGATTTTAATTCTTATTAATGTCACGTTTATTGAAGTTGCATATTCTGGCAGATCGAAAAAGCCAACTTCTTAGGAATTAATATCGAGCCAGAAGATCATTTCATAATATAAATAATTTATAACAGAGCATAGGCTTAGTATTCTGTTACTGAGATATTATATTTCACATTTATAAATAAGCTATAACAGAGCATAGGCTTAGTATTCTGTTACTGAGATATTATATTTCACATTTATAAATAAGCTATAACAGAGCATAGGCTTAGTATTCTGTTACTGAGATATTATATTTCACATTTATAAATAAAGTTTTTGTTTGTAATTTGTAACTAAGCACAAAGCTACACAATGGGCTATCTGTGCTCTGCCCACCACGGGTATCGAAACCCGGATTCTAGCGATGTAAGTCCGCAGACACACCGCTGTGCCACTGGGGGGGGGGGGCTAAAGTTTTTGAATTTCTAATTTGTATATATATCATTGGAGTGGAGCTGATTTGTGACACGTTATTAGTGGAATACATTTCATAACGTGACTAGAATAAGAAATATCCTTGTGACTGACACGGCTTTAGACGAGCAGTAATTAACGGATAGCATTTACTTAATTGTGCTGTGGATGGCGTCTCACAAACTATCGGGGGGTCGTATTGGTTTGAAAATGATTCCATATTCTACTAAGAACACTTCAGACACTTATAGCTGAAGTTTTTGATCCTTATCATAACCTTGAAAATCCTGATTATCCTTTGGAGGCATAGCCAAGTGGTTAGGGCGTTCGACTCACGATCGAATCCCCGTCCCACCAAGCATGCTCGCCCTTTCAGCCGTGGTGGCGTTATAATGTGACGGACAATCCCGCTATTCGTTGGTAAAAGAGCAGCCCAAGAGTTGGTAGTGGGTGTTGATGGCTAGCTGTTTTCCCCTCTAGTCTTACACTGCTAAATCAGGAACGGCTAACACAGATAGCCCTCGTGTAGCTTTTTGCGAATTTCAAAACAAACAAACAATTGTCCTTTGAAAATTAAACGCAGTGTTATATAATGTTTTTAAAGGGTATTGTGTTTTATGTAAGAAAATAAAAATAAACATTTCACTTACGTAACTCTTATAATGTTATTGGTATCATTACATGTTAAACACCTTTTAACAGATTCTTATTGAAGAACAAATAGTAATTCGAAATTATGTTAACTTAAAGAACAGTAAAATACAGCAATTGTTTGCTTTTCAAAATGTGGCATTCAATAATTGATGAACAGTCATTATCATCATCATCAGTCTTTTTCAGATCTCAAGCGCTTCATAGAATAGCTGTGAAGGCTCTCCACTGCTCTCTGCCCTTTTCTTAGCCTCTATTCTGTCTAGGTATTTATTTTTCATATCTCTTTTTTTTATTGGTGTACGACGCCAAGTGTCTTTCGATCTACCTTGTTCCATTTGGCCTCCAGCCCATTGCTTATCTTGGCAGTCTATTCACCTTCATTTTTAGAACATGCTTTTAGCATATCCATCTATACAACTTGATCCTTGCCCGTGATCGACTGTTGTCCACTTCACTCTCTTAATGTCTCTTCGGCTATATGATCAAACCATCTGATATTCAGTTTGTTTTTTAACCAAGTACTCTCAAAACTTTTCAGTCTAGACTCAGTTTCCATATCTCACAACCATATAACAAAACTCAAAGAACTGAGATATTTAACATTTTAAGCTTTAACTTAGTAGATAAACTTGCATTATTCCATTCAGGTTTAAAAAGATAACTCCTGCTTTTACAAATCTTGTCTCTACTTCCTTGCGTATATCTGTATCAGCACCAATTATACTATCAAGATATGTAGAAGTTTCACGTCCTCAATTACTTTTTATTCACAATACCCTGATCACAATTATTTGTCTTTTACTACATCGTCTTTGTCTTACCAATGCTAATTGCTAACGAGTCATTCCACCCATTGTTTGTGTGTCATGACACAATAAACGTACATCATCAGCACATTCTAAATCTTTCACAAGGTGTTATTTAGTTATTAAATACTGCCAGTTGTATGATCAGCTTTCCTTATAAGCCAATCCATAACAATATAGAATAAGTGAGGTGATAGAATATCGCCCTAACTAAATCCAGTTCTAACCTCGAACCTTCTGTATTATCTTGATCGACAGTTACACAACTTTCAGATTCCTCAGGTAGCATTCTTATCAGTTCACTTATCCATTATATGAATCCATAACATTAAAGTGCACTCACTATTAACGTACAGAGTCGAGGGCCTTTTTATAATCAATGCAATTCAACACTAAGGGTTTTTGCTGTTTTTCACATTGCTCAACGATGGTTTTCAGAACAAAGATCTAGTCACCACATCTTCTACAGCTCTGAAACCTGCCTGTTGCTTTCTGAAGAAAACTTCTGTGGCATCTTTCATCCTTTCCATCAAAATAATACTCAAAACGTTTCTTAGCACAGCTTGTAATGTTACCATGAAGCTACAAATTACCTTTCTTAGGTATTTGGACAATGATTCCTTTTCTTCCAAACAGTGATAGAGAAGCTTAATCAGATCGTGCAGTCTTGCTAATCCGATCTCTTTAATCGATGATTTCAACACTTCTACAGTTATAATAACATTTATTGGACTTTTATAATTATTATTAAATCTATAAACTGCCTCAATGACTTCTTCTGTATCTGTGGATGATGTATCTATATATAGATACACAATGTAATGGATCATCGTCATTCAATATATCTTGAAAATATGATTTACACTTCTTCAATTTGTCTTCATCCTTTATAATTATATTGTCATGTTTATCGTTAATTACATCATAGGTTTTTACTTTATTCTTTCCTTGACTAACTTAAGGACAATTCTCTGATCTCCTCTGTGAGCTACATCCTATTCCTCTTCTGCTTTCTGGTGGTAACATATTTACGTTTATCTCTTCTGATTGTTCTTGGAACTTATCTTAATTTTCCTCCATGCAGATCTTTAAAATATTCCTTCTATCTATATCTGTGAAACTTTCCATCTTAATCTTCAGATCTTTTTCCATCTATTAATCTCCGTGATTTATGTTTTGTTTTCTATGATAATCCAAGATTTTCCTAGTAGCAGTTACATGAGTTCCCTAAAATTATGTCCAATTTCTTTGACACCCTGTTCATCATTTACGACATCTACATCTGAAAAATCTATTTTATAAATCCAACTGAAATGCAGCTATTAATCTTTGGGTTTTCAGCTTCATAGAGTCAGAAGGTATATATTTTTGTCTTTTTCTTTTTAATGCAGTTTCATTTTATCTTTACAACAACCAAATAGTGATCAGTCTATGTCTATGTCTGCTCCTGTAAGTGAGCTGACATCATAGAAGAAGGTTTGATGCCTGCAGTCTTTACAACAACCAAATAGTGGTCAGTCTATGTCTGCTCCTGTAAGTGAGCTGATAATACATGGTATTATCATCAACTTATAAAGACGAGAGAACTCAGACAAAACACAACTGATCAGATACATGGTATTATCATCAACTTACTAAAGACGAGAGAACTCAGACAAAACACAACTGATCAGATACATGGTATTATCATCAACTTACTAAAGACGAGAGAACTCAGACAAAACACAACTGATCAGATACATGGTATTATCATCAACTTACTAAAGACGAGAGAACTCAGACAAA
>NW_013669549.1:41592-42831 GCF_000517525.1 Limulus polyphemus | reverse complement strand
TGATACCTAAATTTATATATATATAGGATAATTGTGAAATTGCCTCTCGATGGCTCAGCGATGAATCTGCAATCTTATACGTTAAAAATGGGTTTTTTTATACCTGCGTGGGCAGAGCACAAATAGCTCATTGGGTAGTTTGGTTCTTAACAGCAAACATAATCTCTGAAATTAATCAATATCTTAAAGAAATTATAATTATCATATTTGCTGTATTTATCAATGAGGATCTATATCGTCGATCTGAGTGCAGCTACTTTAATTACTAGAGTAGTATGTAGTAATACATTAGAGAGTATTCACATAATTTTCTGGAATCAAAATTCCATTTTAATAAACTGTTTTATGAGAGAAATTAGAAAAGTTTGGAACAAGCTTATTTCGAATGCCCCCCCCCCCCGTGACACAGCGGTATGTCTGCTGACTTACAACGCTAGAAACCGAATTTCGATACTCGTGGTGGGCAGAGCACAGATAGCCCTTGTGTAGCTTTGTGCATAATTAAAAACAAACAAACAACCAACATTTTGAATGAGGCGCGAGATGGTTGAGCTTTCTATTTCAGAACTGTTGACCCGAGTTTGAATCCAGATGGTGGCAATATTTGTGTGGGGGTGTTATAAGAGTGGCAGTCAATCCCTTAACGTGGATGATGGGTGGTAGTGTGCTGCTGACTGACTGTTTTCACTTTGGTCAGTAGTTCAGGGTTTGTTTAATACTTAATTTAATTTCTGAAATTAACATTTTCCGTTTTCTCAAAGGGACGCTTACAATTTAGATCACAGCTTACGTACACAGCCTTAGCGATAATCCCAAAAGAGACACGAAACACGTAATTTAGAGTTAAAAAATAATACGAAAACCTCAACTATAGGAATGAATAAAGCATATGAAATAGTTACTGCTGCAATTAAATCTAATCCAAACTAGAATTAAACGAGACCTTGTGTTTACCATTCGAATACAAGTTAATGTGCATGTGTCAAAATGGTGAATATGTATGAAGTCAACTAACTAACTGTATTTTCTTATAAACACGCACGATTTTCACAAAAATAGAACCATGTGTGTGGCCTGGCATAGTCTGGTGGTTTACTCTTGTAAGTCCTGGTGGTTAGGGAGCTAGACTCACACTCTGAGGGTCGTGGGTTCGAATCTCCGTTATATACAGGTTACAAATTCGAAATATTTGTATCAATAAATAATAAAAAACATTCAAATGATCAACATTTTTAGGTA
>NW_013669549.1:20051-40628 GCF_000517525.1 Limulus polyphemus | reverse complement strand
ACTCGGCTGTACAATCTATACAATTCTGTAGTGGGACTCGGGGGTTTAATAAGGAAAGCAAGCCGGAGGGCATGGCTCTCCAAAACCTGAAGGCGAGAGCAGAAGGCTAAAGAAGTGGTAATCCAGGCCAGGCCGTATGGCCATAAGTCAAGCAGGGTCTGATGAAGGTCTTATACGTGTACAGCAGAAGAGGAGGGTTCAGTCCCCAGATGGTACCAGTAAGAGAACGTAATAAATGAAGACAGCGAGAAACCTTAACATAGAGGGCGGATAGGTGTGGTTTCAAAGACAATGCCAAGATAGGTCACAGAGTCAGAAAGATGGATAGGGACATTATCGATACGGACGTTAAACAAAGACGGGTCACGGCAATGGCGAAACTTACGTCATGTCGGGGGGGAAAGGCATATCAGCGACATATAGAATGTAAAGAAAAGGGGATAACACAGAACCTTGAGGGACTCCGGCATGGAGCGTGAAAGAGCGAGAGAGAACCCCATCAATAGAAATCATGGCTCGCCAACGGTGGAGGAAAGAAGAGATTAGACGAATATAGGAAACAGAAAAGTATGCAATTCGTGGAGCGAACCTTGATGTCAAACAGAGTAAAAAGCACGCCGTAAGTCAAATAGTAGCAAACAGGAGGGTTTGCGGGTGTTAAAATAATTGGTAAGCGAGACAGATAATTTGAGAAGTTGATCCAAGGTAGAAAAATGTGGACGAAACCCTGCATGCGTATGCGGCAGTAGGTTGTGTTCAGCAATGAATTAACGAATAGGGGCAACGAGGATGCGTTCGAAGATCTTACTGAATACACTAGTGAGACTGAGGGTGGTAAGAGTTAACACCAAAAGCAGGTTTACCCAGTTTCAGGAAAAGAAGAATTGTGGAAGACTTCCAGGACCCAAGGAAAAATCCCGAGAAAAGAAGAAAGGTGTAGAACAAGGCAAGAAGGCGAAGGAATTGCCTAGGAGTTGGAAGTAAGTTACGCCATCAGGATCAGGGGCAGAATTACGCCTGTCCCAGAGCACTCGACGGACATCAGCTGCAGTAATGGGAGCATGTAAAAAATCATCGTCCAGAACATGGGAAGAACTAGGAGTAAGGTCGATGAGGGAGGTAATGGTCGATTTAACGATGGTAGTGGTGTCACTGTAATCAAGAATATGACGTTCTGTTTCCTGAAAGTTTTGTTCGTGGAAAGAATCAGAATGATTGGCCTTTTCAAAAGATGTAAGTGGTGCAGCTCTGTCGATAAGAATAGAATAGGAAGGAGGGCATCGTTGATCTGTAAGGAGCTTATAACGATTCCAGAATTGCGAGGAAGAAGATGAACGACTGAGATGAACAACGTTACAAACAGTAAGTTGGAAACTCCTGGATCGTGAGATCGACGGTAGTCACACAATAAGAAAGAAAAGTAGTGTAAAGTTCTACAGCTCTTCGATGTAAGGCTGGCTTATGGGGTATGTGTAAGGGACTGGCATTGGAGATGAGAGTGGTGATGAATGTGAAGTACGAGTCAACATCTTCAAGAGTAGATCGATCTGAGTTTAGTATGACACAATCAATGTGTGAACGAGTTTGGTATGGCACTGTCAATGTGTGAACAAGTTTGATATGACACTGTTAATGTGTGAAGCATAGGAGTCCCAGTCGGCAGATCGAAAATCGAAATGAGTTCGTCGGGAAGCACGTGGAACAGAGGAGGACAGAGAACGGACACAAATTTCGATGGGGAGATAGATGATCACTACCAACAGGAGGACACGTGTGGAGAGTGATAAGAGGAACCAGGTTGGGAGAAGAAAAGACGACATCTGGCAAGGATTGAGAAACTGGACGACTAGGTTCAGGCAGAGGCAACAATGAATCAGAAAGAGAGCATAAAGAGGATTGAAAATGGGCAAGTTCAGTAGAGATCCTACTGTGGTATCCAAAGCGAAATAAGCTGGACCTGTATCATAGTGAAAAGTGTCAACCATGTTGTTGGTGTGAACGTGTTTTGTGGTCACTATGAGAAAAACCTATACACTGGATAGGTGAAGTGAAGAAAATGTGTCATTGGCCACTGTTCAGTTCTTCACATTATATAGCCGCACAATAGCAGATATAATAAATAAACTTAGTATTCCGAAAATTATTTAATTTCCAAGTCTAAGTTCAAGGGAGGTTAACCTGTTAACATATGTGACTGGCGTTTATATATACAGGTTACAAATTCGAAATATTTGTATCAATAAACAATAAAAAAACATTCAAATGATCAACATTTTTAGGTACATTTAAAAATTATACTCTGATAGCATCAACGATCTCAAAATGGATGATCTCCGAATAAAGTTTTGAAACTGTGTACCTAAAATCGTTAATAGTTTGAATTTTTACTTCTTGTAAATTATATATAGATATGTTTAAATATGTTACCCATGCCGCCACGGCTAGTATCTGCATCAACACTCTATTGCACTAGCGTATGCACATCTCCCCCAGTTAACACATCGGTAAGTCTAAGAGGTTATAATGCTCGATACCCGTGGTGGGCTTTGCACAGATAGCCCATTGTGTAGCTTTGTGCATAACTACAAAACAGACAAACAATCGTCTAGTATTATGTGATTGGTTCTGAACATTTGACAGATATGAAACTTTAGTCCCACAAATGCTAAGATCGGAAGTACTTATGAGTTTCGTATATTGCTGGAAACGTGAGGATAGTTCTATATTGCAACTAGCTGGACTAGCCGTCCGTTGGACAGGTGAAATAAAAGCTTATTTGTAGCAAGGGATAGGAAATTGTGCTGAAAAGAAAGGCATAGTGGTTTCAAGAATTCTATCAATATGAAATTAGATGGGGGGAGGTCAACCTTCCTCTTAAGGCCTTACTCATGTGATCCTGTATCATTGTGTCAAGTTTAGTGCTGATTGATCAAGAAATTAGGAAACGTATAATAAACAGATGGCTAAAAGGTGCTAACAAACAGACACGAACTTAGCTTTATATATTAGATGATAGTTCATAATAGTAGAAATACATGCAATCATAGACGTTTAGTAAGCCACATTAAAAACTAGTGAAACCGTTACACTTTCCACAGATGGACCTCTCTTCATCAGGCAAACAGGTCCACCTGTAAAACAAAATGTATGGTTTAATCTTATTACAGTGAGATACTGCTATACAGAAGTTGAATTATATATTTTTAAAACGGTTTTGGAGCCTCACAGTGCCGTTGTAGTGTATCTCACCACGTATGGCCATACTTCATCTGACTAACATAAATCTTGACATTACCGTTTCAGTATAGTTTCTATTGAAAGGGTCTCTCTCGTAATTTATATTCCACCCTACAGGCTTTCCATAATCCACAGTCTGATTACAGAGAAATCCATAGGCGTTGTGTCTGGAGACTTGAACCAATATGTTTTTTGTGTGGAACCGTATGGATACCCATTTGATTCTCCAACTGATCGAGGTATGCGTTTGTTTTTGAATTTCGCGCAAAGCTACACGAGGGCTATCTGCGCTAGCCGTCCCTAATTTAGCAGTGTAAGACTAGAGGGAAGGCAGCTAGTCATCACCACCCACCGACAACTCTTGGGCTACTCTTTTACCAACGAATAGTGGGATTGACGGTCATATTATAACGCCCCCACGGCTGAAAGGGCGAACATGTTTGGTGTGACAGGGATTCGAACCCGCGACCCGCAGATTGGGAGTCGAGCGCCCTAACCTTTTGGCCATGTCTGCTAAAGAGCGGATATGAACATTTTAATGCTTTAATGTTCATGATTTATCATTAATATTATATTTTTGTAACGTAAGGATAATAATTTTACTCGATTTTGCTATTTTCGTTGAATAAACTTTGAATAACATTATAGTTAATTCATTTATTGATTGTGTGGTACTTCTATCGCTATGTACTAGCAATTTGATTGCCTTTCGTGGAAATTTTGATATTTCTGCCACTTATCATAATATATTCAAATTTTAATCCCTGTAATTCTATAATTATCAGTTTTATTAAATACTGTCGTCTGCAATATAGAACATAGCATGTATAATAATAAATTATTTACAGTATTATATTCATCTTTTGGCATAATGAAAGTCAAATCCGGTCATTTTACCAAGATTTTACGTCACAGTAACAGCACAAAATTTATAAATTTTAATTGTATTTTAATACAAACAGCTTTGATTGAGAAATAACAGAAAGAAGTTCCGTAACTTAATGTAATTTATGGTGACGTAAATACTTAAAATCACACAAAACTTTATTAGAGTACTTCCATTTCTGTTGTTTCGCAGACTTATTTCACTAACACTATTACCACAAACGCATTTAAAGCACAGCATTCAAAAATGCTTATCAGTTCTCTTCCTTAGCGTACCACCAATATCTAATCAGCTTGGACATTCTAATAACTGATATCAAACAGAGTAAAGCTTGTATTTCTAAGGCTTTGATGCAACTATATCCTCAAACTCAGTAGCTGTTGTTACAGTTATGAGCATAACTATGTCTCTTTGTTTGAAATTGAGCACAAAGCTACACAATGGGCTATTTGTGCTCTGCCCACCACGGGTATCGAAACCCGGATTCTAGCGTTGTAAGTCCGCAGACATACCACTGTGCCACTGGGGGGGAGCATAAGTATGTCACATATTATATGCTTGTTACACTTTCCGACCAGAACAGTCGCCACAGTATAATCGTTTTCATCCTCCTACCTATCTCGCTTTTTTTTTTCACGTCCCAATCTCTGCTTAGGTTTATGATAAATTATTAACGCTGAGCCACCGGGGGACATATCTATAATATAAAGCTAAATTTCACATGCAATTATGTATATGTAGACATAATGTGTTATCATATAAAATCTTTCGGATGGTACCTAAAAGCTTTTCTTTACGAAGTGGTTTAACAGGTTATTATTGAATTTGAATTAGCCTATCTCATATCATTATTAATGTTCTATTCTCACCGTAGATCTAATCGTAGTAGTATAGTTGGCAAAAACGTGCAAATTTCAAACTGTTAAAACTTAACGAGCCATTAAGAAGACAAGTAAGATCAACAAAAAAATTATAATTATAAAAAAAAACATTGAGCAGAAATAAAAGGAATATAAATAGTAAAACGTCCAAACTTAATAATATTTATGTATTTTGGTTGCTATAAAGTAACATTTTCTCTTTTTTTAAATTAAAATATGAAATACATGATCAAATGAGCTAGGTACCATGAATAGATAAATCTTGTTAACAATATTAAGACTTAGAAAAGAAAACTAAAAATAGCTTATGGGTTTGACGTTCTCTTAAAACGTTTTCTATCACCGCGGGAATCGAATCCCAGATTTTAGCGATCAACTTACAACTGACCCGCCGTATAATTTATTATTTTTGTACGCAAACACAGTAGAATTACTGGAAGAAAGTTGTGAAAAACATTAATTTATTTGACTGATAAATTCCAATCTTTCAAGCGCAAAATTTTAATGTAAAATAGAATACGTCAAGAATTTAAAAACTATTGAGATATATATGTATATTTGTTATAAATATTTTCTTCTGTATAAGAACAGTCAGAACTATTATTTAACTCAAACTAAAAGAAATGTGGTAATTTTTGCCTCAAAACATATCCCAATATTAAAAAATAAATTCATAATAATTAACTTATGCATTTTATATTTTCTTTGTAGAATATACCTTATTTAGTGTTTTTGTTGTACATTTTATTAACAAATACAGCAAACAGGGAGAGAAACAAAGAAAAACCTGGAGTATCGTGAGAATAATGGCTCAGTAAAGTTTAATAGAAAAATTCTTATAGATTGTAATACACTAGTAAATTTTTAAATACACTGCTAGATACGTTAATATTTAAAGAGTAAAAGTACGTCATAAATATAATTCAACACCATTAAAGGTAAGAATAATGATATAACGTTTATGATATGCTTATATTCTCTATAGTGTGGATACTTTATAAGTTTATTGTACATACGTTTAACTTGTTCCGAATATATTGTTACGTCTCCGTTTGTTAATTAATTTTCCGTAACTTCGTTCCGACGAAACTTTAGCGACACAAGTCCTTACTTAATAAAACTGGTTTATTCTTTCTGAATACAACTTTACGATACACTTATTTTCAACAGTCGCTCTATAACAAACGCTACGTCATAAATATAATTCAACGCCATTAAAGGTAAGAACAAAAGTGATATCTTCTCTTTGATACCCTTATTGTTGCAGACCGCAACACTTTTAAAAATTGGTCAAATAGTAAGTATCGACAGCTTATTAATGATATTTGTTTGATTGTTATTTTGTATTATAAAGTTACATATCTGCACATGCTATACGCTCATTTGACAACCGTTTCGTTTTCAGATTTTATCTATATATTGATTTCTCTCAACGTAGCCTCACCAGAAAAAGTTGTGAGGTTAACATACTAAACTTTGGAAAATTGCCAAACTAAGATCGACCGCCATCCAAATATTCCTAAATCTGACTTTAAAACACATATGTACTAAAATAAAACTTCTACTTAAACCAATGAGATGAACAACCATATCCAACAGTGAGTTTTCCACGAAACAACACATACATGAAGCTTTGGTATTAATTATCGCTTTATTATAAATGACTTTATAACAAAAACTTATTTGTGCTTTAATTAGAGTAAATATTAAAACGAATATTTTAGGTTTCGTAACAGTTTTGCATCTTATTTTTTAATTCTTCACTTTTTTAGATGATTCAAGCTCTCATTCTCCTGTCCCACTGCGTTTGTTTGTAATTAAGCACAAAGCTACACAATGGGCTATCTGTACTCTGCCCACCACGGGTATCGAAACCCGATTTCTAGCGTTGTACGTCAGCAGATATGCCGTTGTGCCACTGGGAAGGGCGTCCCACTGTGAGTCGACGGTAAATTTACGGACTTACAACACTAAACTCTGTGGTTTGATTTCCCGCGGTGGATATAACGCCATTATCCTCCTCCCCCCAAAAAAACACTCTTTGTTCTGTTAATACATACCACTTATGTTCATTCCATTTAAAATTCTATACGAAGTGCTTTGTCGCAAGATGTATTTATTGCATTATAAAAATAGTACTCTTGGTATAAAATATTTTTACACTATATATATATTTAAGCATTTTTCTGTGTTTGTGCCAACTAATGGTGGTTTTTTTCTAGTAAATTTAGTTAAGTACTTATTTTAAAGTAATACAAAACTTCATGATTAACTAATTAATATTTTGTATGTTTTATCTATGTGGATTTATAAAACTTAAAACTTCAGTATTGTAACTAAATAGTTCAATGATTGAAACACTTATTTTGTTTTTAATTCAATTTAAAACTAAATCTGTTTCTTGCACACACACACACAAAAAAAAACATTCTAAATAACTTTGCACTTTCAAGTTTTAAGCTATGAACCTTTTTTTTTTGCAGGATATTTTGACAGATTTTATTTTAAATGTTAAAAATAACAACAAACAGTAACCCTGAAATAGATTCATCAAAATAAAATTCACTCGTCCCTATCTAATAATTAACACTCCAACGAAATTTGTCCCTAACCAATCAAGTACGTAGGAGAAGAGTTAAACCAGTTATGGTTATCTTGACCACTTTACCTGAATTATGTACAGTAGAAACTGTTCCTTTTACTTGAGTTACTGTTCTTGGAAATTTCAAGCTTTTCGGTTTTGCCGTGAAGGCTTTTGTTATTACCATGTTATACTGAGGACTATCTTCGTTATCACTAGCCGGTTTTATTATTTCAAGGTATGTATCGAGATTAACCTCATAGCCCTAAATTTCTCATGCTATTTAACATCAAGTTATTTCTTGGTACTACTCTGCAAACTTAAATAATAATGATGTGTCTATACATAAAGCACAACTGTTCCTTCGGAGAAAAATACCCCCCAAAAAATGTGGTGAGCTCTGTTGACAATTTTTTTTCTAGTTTATTTTTTCTATCAGTTGTCTACTCCCTGGTAAATAAAGCCATACGTAAAGGAATTTACAGGATGTGTAGACATGATATTACAGTGTCTACAACAGAGCTAGATATATTGAAGGGCTTCGAGAATTAAAACAAGAAACTTCGATGTGCACTCACCTCTGTCCGTCGTCATCGTATGTAAAATCCCTAAATATCAAATCCCGCAGGCGGTGCCAAGGTGGAAGAGAAGAATCTACACAATTTTTTATCTCGCTAGGTCTCTTGGAGGAGGCCATGGATGGAGAACGACTGACGCCTGTTTGATTGCTTCTGTAGTTCATGACGATGGGCATTACTCTGCGCAGTGGTCTACTTGATTCCGTAATCTCGTACTCAGACTGATGCGTTAATCAGGTTAAAGAGCACGCTTGTTAACATATGATGGTAATCAATATCAATATCTTGGAATATCTGAAGAATCAGATCTTCCATCATACCATTTCTTTGTAAACGGTATAAATCTATGAACAAACATTCTTAATGTTAAAGTCATGCTATTTTGTTAAGTACCTATAAGACTAAGGTACAAAAAGGTTGATTAGATTGTATTTATTAATTGCAAAGACAGATCTTATAAGACTTGAAAAGATGAATTATCTTTATCTAAATTGAGTCACAACATGATACATATTTATAAGATAATTTGTTTAAGATGTGATTAATCTAACATACTTCCTTAAAATTGGAGACTTGTGTAAGGTTTTAAGAGCATTAGCGAAAGTGCAGGTTTACTTAGAATTGTTTAGCTACAAATAAAGAAGCTTATTCTTGACTGGTTGAACTTCCAGAACAATAAATGACAAAATAAAAACACTAAATGTCGATGCAACATTAAAATTTTGCTTAAAGGAAATTGTTTATACTGGGAAGAATTTGTAGAGCTGTGTAATGCATTACAGGGTTTATGCCACCACCTATGCTTCATTGCTCGAATATAGTTACGAACTTACTGTTGCAGTCTTAGGTGTCTGTATAGAAGACTAGGGTTCATAGAATGCTGGATGTCCCATAAAAATATCGAGGAGAGGCGCAACAGATGTAATGCACAAGAAAGCCATGCCAGTCTTTGAACTATGTAAGAATAAATTGGGATTTCAAATGGATTTCAGAGCTAGTAGAAGATTCGAATGTACCGCCACTGTGTAGGCGTGGTCATGAATAGAGAGATTTAAGCCTAAAGGCTGAACTGCACGGTAAATATGAGATAAAAAGCTGAACAATTGACATTGCAAAAATGTTCAAAAAGATCTGCCTGTATCAGATGGGCATTATATTTTACAGTAGCTTCGTGCTTATATGTTGCTGGTAAAAAATATTTTATACATTTTGCAGCAAAGAAAATTTAGTATGTTGTTTCAGTCTCTTTACCATCCATTAGTAAAAAATTTTCTATAAGGATGGGCTCACATTACCCATTTATTGAACGAGTAAAATAAAAATTAGTCGTACCTATTTTACTGAAATTCTTAATGTTTACTTTAGACAACTTTAAAATAAGCAGAAATGAGATAATAACTGGTCCGCATGGCCAGGTGGTTAGGGCGCTCGACTCACAATCCGAGAGTCGCGGGTTCGAATCCCCGTCACACCAAACATGCTCGCCCTTTCAGCCGTTGGGGCGTTATAATGTGACGGTCAATCCCACTATTCGTTGGTAAAAGAATAGCCCAAGAGTTGACGGTGAGTGGTGATGACTAGCTGCCTTCCCTCTAGTCTTACACTGCTAAATTAGGGACGGCTAGCGTAGATAGCCCTCGTGTAGCTTTGCGCGAAATTCAAAAACAAACAAACAAACAAACAAAGATAATAACTATGAATAGAGCCTTTTCATTGGTCTAGGAATCCTATATTAAATTTGAATAATTATTGACCACCTAAACATTTTACCACCATATCACATGCTCGTAGGAAATTGTTTAAATTGAAATTAGGAAAAGTATGTGTCATACTATCAATGAGAAATACACTTGGCGTCCACGTATGCTTTTTTTTTTTTTGATATTCATAGTCTGGTCAATAAATGTCTAAATCTAATATATTGTTCCTAGACTTATAAAAAGTTTCTTTTCTTAACCGTGCTTTACAAGTTTTCGTGATGAAACGTCTTATTAAAAGGTTTTGGAGAAGTCAATGCGAATCAAAATATCTTCCTCTTCTGCTCCAATTTAAAGCAGATCAAAAGTGTGCTCAAATAAAAAGAGTAAGAATCCCTCAAGATATTTGTTGTAGTAGTTAACATCGATTCCATTATATTATAAGTCCAGTTCTACTGATTAAAGCTAAACAATAACATGCGTAAAGATCTGAATTAAAGTGAGATTGTAAAGTTTTATTGGGAACCTGTTTTTCATCCACATTAGCTGCAACAAACTTGATACTGTAATGTCTGAAATCTGTATAAAATCTTTCTTTCGAGATCCATTGAATGCTTTGTTGTTGACCAATACCAGTAACCAGATGTGAAGGTCCATATCTCAAGAATACACTGTAGATAAAGGGTTGTTTGAATCATTGAAAAATGTTTACTCTATCTCTCTTTCTGATCTTCATGTTCCTGATATAAATAGAAAACAGATTTATGACCTCTTTTCACAACTGGCTATTTTACAAAATGTATCTATATTTTAAACGAAACAAATTTTCAAGTTTGCTTCAATGGGTAAGTTTCGCTACCTTTGGTTCCTGTGAATCAATTTTCAATTCGATAATTTTCGCCATGTACATCATGAAAACCTTCGGCTGAATCCATCATTATTAGCGAATCATTTAAAATCGTAGTTCTTTGCTTCGTCCTTGTTACTATAACATTTATGTATAGGATTCATAGGTATATAGATTATGAGAAGATGTTTTCCATTCAGGCGAATGTCTACTTGATGAAACAGTGAAAGGTTGACAGTATCTTTCTTAATTTTGACTCTGTACCATCAAGTTTAACAACATTAACAATTAATAGGTTTGACCATTATTCATCCAGATACTCTTCTCCTGATCACAAAACGAATCGATGGTATGTGTACCGGACTTGAATGCTAAGGAAATAATGTTGTGTTCAACATCCACCATTATTCATCCAGATACTCTTCTTCTGATCACAAAACGAATCGATGGTATGTGTACCGGACTTGAATGCTAAGGAAATAATGTTATGTTCAACATCCACCTTGAGTTTTCGTGTGGAAGTAGTGACAAGGCTATGTGTGTAATAAGAGAATTATATGAATCAGTAACCAATCTACATCCATTCTGCTATTGATCTATAGCGAAAGATGGCAACCTATGTCTCACTTACTGAATCTAATAATTTTCTTATATGGTAAGATCGATGTCATAGGAATTTCTCACAATTTCACGAATGTTTGACGACGAAATAAAGTATCACAAACATGTTCTCCTTCTAATAGTATCTTTGTAGATAATGTTGTTTTCTAGAATTATAGTAATCATGTCGTCACCTCTAACTTGAGTATTATTAATGCGTGGTAAGCTGACATGTGGTGGCGCAGTTTGTATAAACGTGTATTGAATTGAAATCACTATGTTTTCAGAAGTATCAAACACCACATTAATAAGTTTTATTATTTATTTCCCGAGAAGTGGGAATAACCAAAAGATATAATGCACACACAGATGGCGAAACGTACTTAATAGAATGGTACAATTTTCTGTAAACTTAAAATCAGTTATATTCGTTCTAATCGTTACATCCAACTGAATAATTTAATTCACATCAATCACGATAAAATTAAGCCTATGTGAAAGAAATGAAAGTATCATGACATTGTATTCAATCTCAGTAAGCTTAATGTTACTGAACCTCTCATGAGCTTCAAAAAATGGCAAGGTGAAAGCTTACTTCACTGTAATACTACCATATTATTGTGGTCTAATATGCTCATAAAGTATGACATCATCAAGACAAAACATCCAGCTCTTAATCCAAATCAACATAAAATATCTTCGAAAACATTCAGCCAGATACAATAATTGATATTATACCATTTGTAGAAATACCAGCTAAATTAGAGATGTACCTTTTATGGACTTTACCTTTGGATTTCTCAAATAGGCTCTTAGAAGTCACTTTCTTTGCATAAGTTGGTGTACTTTGGAAAGCGGGTTTTAAAGAGGGTTGTACAACACTTTGATCTCAGTACGTTGAACAAAAGCCCACTATAGAGGGAGTTGCACTGCAGAGTAATAGTTCATAATCAGGATCATCACAGTTGGTAAAAGATAACACACGATTCTTATAGTTAATTCACTGTAGATCGATTATAAGTGATAGTTCCCAGCAATAGTTTAATAAACTATTTTAGATTCAACAAACGTCTAAGTTACCATTATAGTTGTAACGTTCACGACATGCTCTGTTCCATTTTTGAAAAGTTGTATCACAAACAAAGTAATATTTAATTGCCAAAACTCTCTTCCAGTCATTTAAACAAAAATATGTTGTTGTTTTTTTCAAACCTAACGACATCCTTCCATTTGTCACATACAAAATACTATTCACACATTCCAATTTAAGGTTTCATCTGCACTTACAAATTACCACACTTCACGACTTTTAACCTGTTTAACCACAAACTATGGGAAGGACAAGAATCAAGTTGATTTACTATGCATGTCATTACCATGTATTGGGAACAACTCTTTGCTTAGCTTAATTATGATATGACTGTTGGTGAGTAAAATAATACCACATTTGTGTTTTGAAATTACAAAACAGAAACTTTCATTTAGTCAGTATCGTGTTTCTATTGCAACCGATGAAATCGTAATTTGCTCAATTCTCTTCCTGCTTCAGTCTGAAGTCACGTTTTTCATCTTTGAATGGAACACCTCAGACATATTTTGTATAACATATTGATACAGTTGATTAAATATTCAAAACAGTCAGTTTACTTACTTAGACTTGAAACACTCAGCAAATCAGCTTGTTACTTACTACTCGCCTTTTATTTTCAGAACCAATCTGTTCCTGTATAACTTGTATCGTAAGAATTGGTGAGGTGAGCGGTGATATATTGTGGACGTAGACATTTTATTTTTGTTGTATATCATAATTCTATAGTTCAAAAGTGATATATAACTGTTCACTCTACGCAGAGTGCAGAAAATTATAAAATACATCTTCGGGTACGATCTGAAGTCGTATTCTTCTTTTTCACTTGAAACTCAACAGATGGCGACAAAGTCAAAGATTATTACTATGTTGATACGATTTTTTTCTCACTTTTTTATTGTTTTTTCTTAGAGTAAAGCTACGCAACTAAATGATCTTTTCTCTGGCAACCGCGGGTATCGAAACCCGATTTTTAGTGTTGTAAGCCCTAGACTTAACGTTAGGATCCAATACTATTTACTTAACAACCACAACAAACAAAATATGATTGAGCATAAATAAATGCGTGAAGTCTAGTAGTATTAATGTATTGAAAATAAGCCCATCAATATACGATGTGCTCTGATCTCCAATTTTCACAAATATCTGTTGAAGACGACCTTTAAATGTATGGCGTCTTGAGTTGTATTTTGCTCATCACAAAGAACTGATATTCGATTTGAATAATATGTATAACTGATACTACTAATTCATCCTTCTGAATTATTCACCAGATAAGCTGTTTGAAATATTAAAATTATATATGAGGCAAAGTCTATCATTCGATTCATTATTTTTCAATGAGTTATATCGGTTTGGGGGAATTCTACTCTCATCAGTTACCCTGAACAAAATCAATGGGGTATGTCACCCATTGCCATCTCTTGGACTACATTTATCAGACCAAATAGGGGGATTTTACTGACACTCTTACAACACGCACATGACCTCAAACTGCGGAGCGCGATATTTTGATTTTTCGGAGTAACGCGACATGGACAACAAAACCACAGCTCTATAGTTCAGCACACTAACCAATGGCCGCGATCTGCTTTGTTTATTGACACACTGATTTTTACCACTACGATTTTCTGTGACATCGAAAATAAAATGAAGTAAACGAATATTCATGTCAAATATGAAAGTCAAGAAAGAAATTCAGAAAATGAAAATAACTAATATTAACCTTATAAGGATGTGGATTAATTGATAAAAAGTATGGTTGAGTGTAACAACGAACAACCACAAGGCTCTACTCATATCCTGCTTTTAGCCCTTAGACTATGGCCATGGCTAGGACAATTATATGATGACAATGATAAGATTACTTGAGTAAGAAAGCACATTATGCTAATATAAGAATAGGTAAGCAAACAACGATTTATAAGCATAAGGAAAAGTTTTATTGACGGTAAAACGCGTAGTACGTTCCACTATCAATAAAACTTTTCCTTATGCTTATAATCCGTTGTTTGTTTACATATTATCATAAAGAAAAGATTAGGTACTATAAGTTATAAACGTAGTCCAGAAATTATATCCCTAATATTCTTAACTTAAAAAACAAATACGTCTTCATTCAGTAAATTATAAAAAATTAAAAATTTTGTGAAGGTGTTCTGAACTTAGATGTATGTTCAAAACGAACTGAATATTCAGTTGTAGGCTATGTTAAGCATGCCATAATACTGTTTGAAGGCCAATTTGGAAACATTCGTGTCGTTGCAGGCTTCACATGAACTAGAGCAACCACATGTTCTCATGGAAGTGTGCAAAAACCATGGAATAGCCCTTGCAAAAAAAAAATGTCTGCATTTTTAAGACCACATATTATAAACTGTTTTTTGCATTAGTTGTTCTCGTTCATTTGCTATCGAGTTGTTTATTAGTAGGCCTAGCTTAGCATATCTAGAATCTCTTATTTTTGTGGAACGAGATATAGGTTGATAGTCTTTACTTTCATCTCAGTCGATACTTTTCAACTTCATTTTTATTTCTACAGATTTATATTGGATTTTATTTGTAATTGGATCTAATTCGTTTTGAAACATTTCAAGAAATTTATTTAAGAAGTTGATTTGCTAGTAACTGATAAAGTTTTATTTGAACAATGAACTTTATAGTTAGTCTTAGCAGCAGCCTTCTTGTGAGTATAATTATTAACATAATTCTGGTGAGTATAGTTGTTTTGATGCACTGTTGATTCAAGAAATGATATAATGCCCAAGTAGCTCATCTTTAAACACCCCTAGATAGTCTCTCAGAAGGAATAACTGATACTATTCGTACCATAACACAGAGATAGTCCATCAGAGAGAACAACTGATACTATTCCTATCATAACGCAGAGGTAGTCTTCCAGAAGAAATGACTGATACTATTCGAATCATAACACAGAGATAGTCTCCCAGACGGAATAATTTATACTATTCATATCATAACACGGAGATAGTCTCTCAGAAGGAATAACTGATACTATTCAAATCATAACACAGAGATAGTCTCCCAGACGGAATAATTTATACTATTCGTATTATAACACGAAGATAGTCTCACAGCCGGAATAACTGATACTATTCGTTACATAACACAACATAAAATGAACAAGTTTCTCCATGGAGTTGTTAGGTTTGAAATGCTGGTGAAGACATTTGTTTTATATAATTATCTCTGACGGAGTGATTATCAGAAACTTAAACAATACAACCATTTATTTACGTATAGCAAAGAAAGAAAAGCTGTTTATTGTTACTAATAGAAGGATTAATAAACAAAATAACTATATGTGAGGGAAGGTTAACATAAAAATAAAATAATTTCATGAGCATTTAATATAAGGGCTAAACAGTGTCGAGATGTACTTAGAAGAAAAATATATTTTATCCTCTTTATTTAAACATAAATTTATGTAGAAAGCATAATGTGACAGAAAGTTTACTGAGGAAGATCTTGCTTTAAGGGTCCTCTAATAACATTATATTCTAAGAACGTTAGATATGGACTTACTGGTGTTATAATGATATTAATATGATCATATCTTATTTTTCTATAAATGTTATAGACGATATTTTAACTTAGATACATTTAAATCTATTCTTTTTTTCTCAGTTTTCGTGCATGTATTCAGCAAATTCCCTATAGATTGGATTTGCGAGGTTGTAAGCATCCTTCAATCTATTTGTAAGGTAAAGTTTACATACCACAATGAAAGCGTGTACCGGCTTTGATCGTGTGTGGTACTAAGTATAAAGTGAGTTAAGCCCATTTCAATGAGTTTTACAGATACGTGTACAAGTTAGTATGAGTTAGGAGTTTGTTTGGAATGGTGTAGATTGAGGGATACCTTAATAAGACCTTAACATGACTTGAAAGTCTAGTATTTAATTTTTTTTATTCTATTATTTTGTGTTATCAGCTTTTATAGGAACATTCTCGTCGCTTTAGCAACCAGTTTGAGTTCTAACGAATACAAAATCCTACCAACTTGTGTTTTTTTTCTTTGTTGTCCATGTTAAATTTTTTCCCTGAATAATATTTATAACTTCTTTGTTATTTTTTTTTCGTGGCTGTCCGTATTATATTTTTTTTTCCTGAATAACATTTCCAGAATCTAAGTTTTGCGGACACTTATAACTTTCTGTAGTTGATTACAACAGTGTTTCACTCTTAGAAGTAAATGAACTATATGTAAAAAGGAATTCACTAGGGAACATCGTCATCTATCATAGTATAGTAGTTATTGTAGTTATTTACTTTTATAAAAGCTGAACAATAGTAGTTAACTTGTATCTAAACTTAGCTCTATGACAAACGAACGATATTACAAGGATAAGAGCAATGAAATGAGAATATCACTTTTCCACCGACTCTAGTATTTTACATACGAGTTACATTTTAATTGTTCTTAGTTTGTTTGCAATAACGTTACGTCTGCTACATGGTGAAAATGTCACATCTACAAACTTTCGTATTTAACGAAAACACATAGTTTAGCAATTTATCACACAGGCCTGTGAATTTAAACTTCGTAACAGTTGTTTTGGTTTTAATAACGTATTTTCCATAATTCAGCTACGCAGATTTCGATAATAATATTAATTTTTTCTATCACGTAATAATTTTTTAGAAATCGGGAAGAAAAAACTCTTACTTAGATAAAACAAACTGAAGAAAAGGGAAGAACATTGATGTCAAACAAACATGCATCCTCATTGCTCCTGATTTGTGTGTGTGTTTTTGTGTGAAATCTACGTCTTTTAGTCTCAAAACAGTTTGTTTGTACTTGTGTTAAAAAACAAAATAATACAAAATTTCCCTGTAGTAAAGGAAATAATAATTTGATCTAAGTTTTTTTTTCTTCCCAATTTGTAAAAAATCCTTACGTGATAGAAAAAAAATTAATATTATATTCGAAATCTGCGTAGCTGAATTTTGGAAAATCTGTTATTAAAACCAAAGCGACTTTTATGAAGTTCAAATGCTCAGGCTTGTGAAATCAGTAGCACTCGCCACCACAAGGATTTTTTTGCCGCTATTGTAGCGCACCCACAGCTGAAGGCGAGGAATGTTCAGCGGCACCGCGAAACGGACTTCGCATGGACCTCCCGATCACCATTAAGCACGTTCACCGTTAGTTCACTAAACACTCAACAGAAAGTACTTTTCTCCCACTAATAAGCGATAAGAAGTCGATTTTGATGTGTTAAAAATCGACACGTTTGTTCAGTATTAAGGAGTCACGTATGTTGAAACAATTTGGAAATATTAAAAGAAGCTATGGGGAAACGTTTATTATTCAAATATGCATTAAACAATAAATATATATATATATATATATAAATGATCACACTTACAAGAAACTGATTCCTATATAAATTATTTTACCAAAAGAAGCTATTCAATTATGATGATTGGTCTTACTGTCGTATACTTTAACTGGAATAGTACATTAACAGTTTTAACATGCTCATTTTTTTTATTTTATTCAAGCCCCTTATTTTGGTATTCAAATCAACATATTGTAACTCCAAGATCAATATAATAATTTTGTTTTCACACCACACCGTGACTTAGTACAGATATATGGACCAGAACGTAATCTTTTACTTGAATTCAATCACTGTAAAATGCTTCAGTAGTCCAAAGCGCACGAATACCCTACGTAAATATTATACAGTGTTACGTAGTGCTATACTGTATACATTGTTTAGAAAAAGCGGATATTGGCAAAGATTCAGGGACTCAAACACAACGTTCTCTCGAAGACACATGCAGTGAACGGTACAGAAAGAATGTGGAAAGCAAACACAACTGTGTTTGCTGATAAAACATACGACATGTTCTCCTTGTTTGGAGTGTAAATATATGGTAGTTAAAACCGTCAACATTCCTATTTTTTATCATTTACCTTTTGTTAGATTCTAAAGACTACCATAAAGCGTGTCTATAAACCGGTTTAATAGCAGAATTGAAGAATTATTTATTCGTGCTTTGAAATAAAAAGGAAAATAAAGGTAGAACTGCTTTCAACGCCATCAGAATGCGCATTTTCTCTGTTTCTTTGTCATCAGACATGATCGTTTATTCTCGAAGAAAATATGTTTGATGCCACATTTGTAAGTTCCTGTGCTCGACCATCAGGTGGAATAAATCCGATTATTTTGAAGTGTTTAAACCATTTGATACTTCTGATTAATTCAACTAGTTACAACGGCCATTGCGGAATTTGTAGCATTTAAAATGATATAGAAATAATCAGGAAACAGCAACAGAGTTATTGACTGATCACTAAGTAAAAGAGTTTATCTACTTCGCTTAGTTTCAGTATTTCAAGAAACTATCAAAGGTTCAATTTTCACCGGTTTCTAGAAGAACAAATATAGAGGTGACCTAAAACTATTAACTTATGAGTGACTACTTACGAATAGCGACAAGCATTCTCGAAATTGGAAGAATGCGTATATTCGTTGCGTTCATAAAAACGAAACGATTGCGTGAGTTTCCATTAAGTAGGTTCACGAGATGAGAAATAAGTAGGAAGGTGGCGTGAGCTTCGATGTGATCAACCAATCGTTAGTCTACACGTGGAATAAACAAAAGAGCTCCAGTCAATTATAGACATAAGAGCTGGTTGTTAGGTTTTGTTTTCTGGGCCTTTAAACGACTCAATCTATGATCAGAATCTGTATTATATGAAATACTGTTTGGGCAACATTATTTTTCATGTTTTAGAGAACTCTTTTCAATTGACTGTTTATTATTTATGTAATTCTACACTGTTTTTTCCGAAAACGTATTTCAGTAGATCTACACCTTGTTTTTGAAGAAAATTTCAAAGGAGCTTAGATTGTTTTTGGTTTATTTTATAACCTAATTTAAAATCTCCTATTCCATTTGTTTTAATTCAACTGTAACAAAATTTTTTTTTTTCGTTTCAGAAATTCCCTAACATAATTTTTATGTTGTTTTTTTTAAATTCTCATTGTAATTTTTTTTTAAGAAACTCAAACGCGATCAAACATGTCCGAAGAAAAGAAACGTTTTATGTATCAGGCTTGGACTAATAAAACTTAATGCAATTGAAATATTTTATAGGTTTAAAAAAATCTTTTATCAACTTGAAACTCGTGTTCGTATTACCCGATATCATCAAGCCGCTTAGTATAAATTTGTATTGCGCAAAAATGGCATTGACAATTTGTGTTGTAAGCCTGTGTTTGTTCTGTGTTCTGGACGTGTACGTCACTAGGATAGAATCACAGAACCTTTACGTATGGAGTGGATACTGGTGGGAACGTAAGTACTATCTTTTTTAATGTAAGTTGATTAAGTTCAATGGAAGTTTCTATTGAATTATGGACAGTAAATATTTTATTTATTTATCTTTTCTACTGATTTGTCACAACGTATATTTACGTAGCTTTATAACGTATTAATTTGTATTTTTCTAATCCAAACCTAGTTTCATCCTCAACGCAAACTCTCCAGTAGCTCAGCTGTAAGTCTTTGGGATTATAACATTAAAATTTGAGTTTCGATACTCGCGGTGGGCACAGCATCGATAAGTCATCGTGTATTTTTGTGATTAAGGACAAACAAACTTAACGTACTGTTCATTAAGAATATATGTTTGGAGAGTTTTTCGAACATCATTGAACAATACTTCGATCGTTATCATGAACATTGTTCTGAGATGTTTAAATAGTTATTGTTTAGTTCGTTAAAATGCTGTGGAAATAAATGGCTACTCAACTGTATAACGTGATAATCGGCACTTTATGTGACTAAACAGCCATATCAGAGGCCGTAGTAGTTAGGCTTAAGCGTCTTTAATTTAGAACTGATGAGTTGAGGAAAAGCAATCATACAGCAGCAACCGCCGCTTACACTGCTACTCCTAACTAAATAACAGGACTGACTGTCACTTTTATAAAAGTGAAAGTATGGATGGACATTCTAATACAGAGACCTTCAAGTTAACCTCTATATCTTATAGAAGTGGTTTACAAGTTGCTACTTAAAGTCCTGGTAATTTGGTATATTATTCTTTTGTCTCAAGGCAATGTCATCATAATCTTAAGATGTTTGTGAGCTGATTTCTTTCAACTGTCTTTGCTAGCTGATGTTTATGTTGAACGTTAGTT